>NC_056727.1:96665252-96930252 GCF_019279795.1 Protopterus annectens | reverse complement strand
TTTGTTTTCTTTTCTTGGACCACTATGTCTGGTTTTCTCGCATCTATCTTTTGAACTGTTGGTAATGGGTGATCCCATGTGATGTAGACTTCATTATTTTCTATGTTAATCTGTGGCTCATGTTTCCAATGTTTTTCACCTACTTCAGTATTATAATGTTTGCATAATCCCCAGTACAACAGTCTTGCCACATATTTATGCCTTTCATTATACAGTTCTTCTGCCATTAGTATGTCGCATTCAGCAAGAGGTGTGCAACTGTTTCCAATTCTGTTTTACAAAACCTACATTTGTCTGTTTCTGCCACATGTTCAATGAACTTTGTAAAGTGTTTACGTAGCTCACTATCTTGGGCTGCCAATGTTAACTTTTCATCTTTTGTTTTGAATTTGCCTCTCCGTAACCATTTCTGTGTTCAATCCTGATCAATATGAGGTTATTCCAGGAGTTTTCTGTACTTGCAACTATATTTATGCATATTCCACATTTCTTGCCTTCTCATCTGATCCTTCACCTTGTAGTCTTTCTTTTGTTTTTTGGCACACTCAGCCACCGCCTGATATTTATCTACTTCTGGTTTGATTTCCATTCCTACTTGACGCTGATATGCTTCTGCTAGACTGAGAAGAGAAGTAATCTTAGATGTTATTCTCCTCATGTTTCAAAACTTTCACTGCATTTGGGTCCTGTGAGGCCAGCAGATGTGTGCAGTCCCACGATTGCAGATCTATGCATGTAATCAATTTCAAGGAGGCCCATACCTCCTTCGGAACGGGGAATATATAATCTTGGTATAAACTGATTTTTATAACTCATTTGGTGAGCATGAAGCATCCTTTTTGTTTTCCTGTCTAATCTATCCAACACGTTTTGGGGCAGTCAGTCACTCCAAAGCTGCAAGTTAGGATAGGAAGAGCAAATTGGTTTATAGCTTGACTTTTTTTCCTAGATGTCAGTGCTGTTCTCAGCATTAATTTAAGTCTTCTAAAATATTCCTTACTAAGTTTTATTCACATTTGTTCATGTTTTATCATTGATCCTTCATCAATTCCCAAATGTTTTACACTCCCTGTTGCTCAAGTTCTTTTATATCACTTTCTTGTCCCAAACTGATGTTTTCTTGGTGCTGCAGTTTTCCTGCTTTAAAGGTTGCTTTTGCACACTTATCAAGACCAAATGATATTCTTATATCATCTGAAAAAGTTTTGACTACTTGCAGTTGTGCTTTCAGTTCCTTCTCTGATAAGCCGTACAGTTTTAAATCATCAGCAAAGAGAAGATGAAAAGTCTTTACACTTTGTTGTTTTCTAGGAGCCAAATTATAGCCATGGCCTAATCTGTTAAGTAGACAGTTTAATGGGTTAAGGGCAAGACAGAATAGCAGAGGTGACTAAGAGTGACCCTGGAATATCCCCCTTTGGATTTTTATCCCTGGAATAGTAATTTGTCATTTATCACGGCTTAATTGCAAAGTGATGTGCCACTGTTTCATGGTCACTGTAATGTAGTTGATCAGTGTAGGATGAGTCTTATACATTTTAAGCACTCTTTTATCCATGAATGTGGGAACTATCAACTGCTTTTTTGTAGTCAATCCATGCCATACTTAGATTCTTTCCCTTTTTACAGTTCTCCATTATGACTTTATTTAGCAACAAACGATCCTTTGTTCCATATGACTTTCTTTTTTTTCTATTGCCATGATTGAGTTTTCTTCTAAATGACTAAAACTCTGTCGGCATCAATTCCGGTGTATAGTTTATACATAGTTGGAAGGCAAGTTATTGGCCTATAGTTTTTAGGGTAGCTTGCAGATTCACTCTTAAGTAGGAGCATTGTTTTTCCTGCTGTCAGCCAGGTTGGTATCTGTTCAGGGTGCGCATATAAATAGTACTTACTCATGGCTAAATCTTCGTGCAAAGATGTTGATACTTTTAACCAGAAGTTAGGTACTGCATCTGGGCCTGGTGATTTCCAGTTAGAGGCTTTTCTTAACTTTGTTTCAATCTCTCTGGCTGTTACTTCATCCCATTTCATATCCTGTAACTTTGAACTTCTTATACTTTCTTTTACTTCTTCTATCCATTTAGCATCTTTGTTATGTTTAGAGGATCTTCATTAATACTTTTCCAAAGTGCATCTACTTCTTCTTTTTTTGGGGTGGTCTTTCAATTTCTTTTACCTTGTTTCCCAGTTCTCTATAAAACCTTTTGGGGTCATCAATAAATTGCGTATTTTGTCCTTTTCCTTTATATGTATCTGTGTTATCTTCTAAATGTTCTGGCCTGTGCTGATATTTTTAGTTTATTATTTGCGATAGTGCATGATAGATCCTGATCCGTTATAATGTTGCGCATTGCTTTCATCACTTATTTCTTTCCGAGTGTTTTAGTTGATCTGTTCCCTCTTCTATACTCCTCTAACAGTGATACTTCTTGTCTTAACTGCTTTATATTTTTCTCTGTTCGATACTTCTATGACAGTATTTCATTTCTCCGTGTCCTTTCCCTTACTACCCTGTGTTCTTGTGGTAGATTTTATCTGTTATTAATTTAGATGCACAGTAATATGTCCTGTTTTCTTCTGTTATATTGCATGGATATCTGTGGACAGTCTTAATTACTGTTTTCATTTGTTTTATCAAACTTCTGACTTTTTGGGTTTTATTGACCTTCTTCACTCTATTTGTCTCATTGATCTTAATATGTCTATCTATGTCTGTTAAATCAAGCAACTCTTCTCTTAGCTCATTTTCTTGTAAACTGAGGGCACAATTTTTGTTCTCCATTTTCTGCGGGCATTCTGTAGAAAGTTCTATAGCATCTTCATGTGACACATTCTCTCACTTCGCCTACCACTCCTCAACATTGACTACTCCAGAGTTGCCACAGTTTCCTGTTCCTTGCCTTACTCTCCAGCTTTAAGTGAACGTTTATACTGGTTTCCAGTGGAATGCTCCAAAATATCTTCATATGGCAACTGACTGGTTGCTTTCCATTCCCCTGGTTTCTCTTTAATTTGGATGTCTGTTGTTCTATCCTGCTGTGGTGCTTTCTGAGTTAGATTTTGTATACTGAATCCTTCACTCCACACATACTCCATAACCTCAGTTTCTATTTTTTATTGTCTCCATTATTAATCTACTTTTCCTCTTTGACTTCTTATTTTTTGTATTATAAGGTTTTCCATGTCCAGATTCCTTAGCCTGTATTTCTCTTCAAATATCTTTGGTGTTGCTCTTTTTGTGTTGATTAGTTTTGCTTTCTCCTTTGCATAAATATTACACCATATTAAATCTCTTTCTTTCCCATGTCCATATTTTCTTCTTCAGATGTCTCCTGATCTTCCTGTTTCTCCTTAATTTGGGGATTCGTTCTTTCGTGCTGTGATGTAACCTGTGTTAGACCTTCTGCACCAAATCCTTCACTTCGTAGGCATTTCATAACTTCATCATCTATTTTTTTTAACTTCTGCTTTACTAATCTTCTTTTCTATATTCCCTCTTTGTGATATTATTTTCTTTATTGTGAAATTTTCCATATATGGATGCATTTGCCTATATTTCTCTTCGAATATCTTTGGGGCTGCCTTTTTTGTATTGACTAATTTAGCTTTCAACTTTGCATAAACATTGAACCATATCAAATCTCTCTTTCTTTCCCATGTCCATATTTCTTTTTTATACTTTTCAAATATCTCTAGTTTTTTTTGTTTATATTTTCGCACTTCCACAGATGCTTCTTTTTCCATACAATTCAAAGTTTCTTGGTCTATATAATGTTTTTCACAAATCTGTTGTACTAATGAAGACAAATTTTTATTTGAGACTTCAGAAAGTTTTTCTTGTGGAAGTGTTTTTCTTTCCTCTAATTTCTCTCTCAATCTTTGTGTATGTCTTGTATCTGGAGATACTGGGCTGCCTCCTAAGTAGCTTGAAACATGACCTATCAGGATCGTTTGCGTCACTTTTATACTATAGCCTCAAAATAAGCTTTGCACCATGAGAATGGAGGACTGCAAAGGTTATCCCACTTTGCAAGGGTGGATCATCAACTTATCCTAGAAACGGCAGACCCATTAGTCTAATATGTAAAGCCATGGAATTATTTTTTATGGAAATGATCAACAAAGATATAGGCAGCCTTCAGACACTGACCAGTTTGGCTTTGTCATGGGAAAGTCGTGCCTGCTAAACCTGGTGGACTTCTAGGAGGTCACCAAGGCAGTGGATGAGTGGGGGGACAGCCAGTGCCATCCCTTTGCACAAAGGTAGAGTGTCCACTGATCTAGGAAGTTATAGACCCATCAGTCTAACTAGTCTGATCTGCAAGGCCATGGAGTGGGTTATCATGAACTTCATTAACAAGGACATTGGCAACCTCCAGACACTTGATCCCACACAGCTTGGTTTTGTTAAAATTAACATGCCTGTTAAATTTGGTCGACTTCTTTGAGACAGTCTCCAAAGCACAGAGGAGGGGAAGATTGTGCACACCGCCTGCCTTGACCTGACCAAAGCCTTCGATACTAGTTTCCACTCAGGTATAATAGATAAAGTCTCTCAACTAGGCATCAATCCATATGTTACCAGATGGGTAGCAAACTGGCTCATTGATAGAACCCATCTAGTCAAAATAGGGGAAGCCACCTCAAGTAGTAGACCCGTAAGAAGCGGTTTATCCCAGGGATCAGTCTTGAGGCCTCTGCTGTTTGGGATATACTTCTCAGAGGTGCAGGCCAAAACTAGTGGGCTATGGCTGACCATGTTTGCAGATGACTGCAAGCAAGGTGCAGTCATCAATTCCCCTAGTGATGTGGACATCTTCCAAGAGGGTCTCACCCAAACAAATGACTGGTGCCAGAAACATGCCCTCAAACTGAATGCCAAAAAATGCATCATCATCATCCCTTTTGGGGAGAGTGATGGCCTCACAAATTATCACATTGCATGCTTAGGACCTTATTATCAATCAGTCATGAGAGACTTGGGCATCCAGGTTGATAGCAAACTGACTTTTGACCACTATATTGCCTCTGTTGTACAGAAAGCTTTCTACATGGCTCACCTTATTAGTAAGAGTATCTCATCCAGGGACAAGATGGTCATAACAGCCCTGTATTCTTCCCTTATAAGAGCCACTATTGAATACAATGCCCCTTTCGGCATGTACCTCACAAAACAAAGCACATGCAGCAGCTGGAGAGACCACAGAGATTCCTCACCAGGAGAATCCAGGGTCTCAAACATCTACGCAAAACAGATGAGCTAAAAGCCCCGTCCCTTTACTCTGTCTCCTACAGACTTCTCAGAGGTGACCTCTGTCTGGCATACAAAGCAACCTCAGACCCCCGCCCTGATGGGACTGCTGCATATCTGCAAGTCAAGTTCCACTCAAGTAACCCACACGCGCAACCTCATCCTGGTCCGTGATATCAATAGGACTTGTTGTCGGGACAGATTTGTGTCCCAGAGACTCCCCCTTTTGTGGAATAGACTCCCTCTCCACGTAAAGCAGAGTACCTCATTAACCCTTTTTAAGCGCAACCTGGATAACTGAATGGGGAACAGAAAATACACCCCTGGGATTCCACCTGTGTCCCTGCTGGTCAGTTGCATAGGGTGCTGACTTGTTGGAACATGGGCTAAATTCTTGGCTAGGCTTGTAAGAGCCTCAGAGCCAATAGCCTAGTAACTTCCTATGAGGGGAAGATGATGCATACCACTTATGTGGACCTGGCTAAGGCATTTGATATAATACCCCAAATGAGTATAGTTAGCAAACTCACTGAATTGGGCGTAAATCCTTACATAAATTGCTGGATTGGTGAACTGGCTCACAGGCAGGACCCAGGAAGTCAGGATGGGCAAGGCCACCTTTACTAAGAGAGACAGGTTGTCAGCAGGATACCTCAGGGCTCTGTGCTGAGACTGCTCCTAATTGGAATCTACTTCTTGGAGGTAAAGGCTAATGCCAAGGGCCTTTGGCGACCAAGTTTGCAGATGACTGCAAATTTTGCAGCTGTCATGCCTTGCACAGACATCATGAAAGAGGGTCTAACACAAACAAATGACTGGTGCCAAAGTCACGGATTAAAACTCAATGCCAAGAAATGCCACCCAGGCTAATTACTCCATTGATAAGACACCCATAAAAGTTGACCTGATAGTCTGGGATCTGAGAACATATCATGACTGTAAACTGGCCTTTAACCAACATGTGGCCAAAATAGTAAGAAAATCATTCTATGTCACCCAACCTATAAGCAAGGACATGGCATCCAGGACCAAGGAAGTCATAGTGTCACTTTATTCAGCCCTCATCAGACCCACCATTGTGCAAAATGCCCTCTTTGGCATGTACCTGACCAAATCTATGCAACAGTTGTAACACGCACAAAGGTTTCTTTTCAGGAGAATCCAAGGTATAAACACACATTGTCCTGTATGAATCATCTTAAAGCCCTATCTTTATATTTAGTCTCCTACAGATTACTGAAAGGTCATCTATACCTGGCATACAAGGAGTCCATGGATTCAGCTCTGATGGAACGTTTGCAAATCCTCAAAATGAACAGTATCAACACTACTAGAGCCAAGGATGTAAATTTTGCTTGCAATTTGTTTGTGAGACAGATACCTGTCTCAGAGGATCCCCATACTCTCGAGCAGGCTCCCCATCTATGTAAAGCAGAGTTCTTCCCTAACCCTGCTTAAGTATAACCTTGACCAGTGAATGGGAAATCGAAATTCATCCCGGCTCTGGCCCCCATGTCTCTGATAGAGGCAGACAGTAACTACACCCAAACTAACATATCCCCTCATGTAATCTTTAGAAATATCCTAATACGTCCCCTCCTAATAAATGCCCGTGATACGTAGAGACACAATTGGATTGGGTTGGGTTGTGCATCTAGGGTTATAAAGGCCGTGGTGGTCGTTAGCCTAATATATACCTATGAACCTGTGAATTTGTAAGAATTGTGAAACAGAGATGCACACAACAGTTCATAAAACAGCCAAGGTTTTCATTCATTCACTTAGTACCAAGAGAGCATAGGTATCTTATAAAGCCAGTAATATGGGATCTCTTACATCAAGGATTCTTAGAGGCAGTACCAAACCAGGAGAAAGGCACAGGTTTTTACTTAAGGTTATTCCTAATCACTAGAAAAGATGGCTCTTTGAGGCCAATCACAGACCTGTCAAGTTTAAAGAAATGTTTTAGTGTGTGGTGATCAGAATTTTAACCATGCAGGCTGCACTCTTCCTCCTCTTCTGTCCGGCTTTTTTGGTTACTGTGAATCTCAGAGGTGCAGTTCTTCACATACACACAGCAAGGACACAGAGACAGTAACTCTTACAGTGGATTCAATAAGTGAAAGTCATTTGGGGGGGGTCTCTTTCAAGCTAGGTCTAGATATGAGTCACTTGCTACAGATTTTTATGGCATAGTTTTGTTTTGGGGGTGGGGGTGAGTATTGAGGGAAACTAAGAATTCAAGGGACCTGGATCAGACCTCCGAGAAGAAAATGCATTGTGATGATGGCTGTAGTTTTAGCCATAAAAACATTCAGGTAGATGAGGTAACCAAAGACCCTGCATATCCAAACACACAACTCAACTGTCATGTACATCAACAAGCAGAGGGTACCCACTCTTAACTTCTCTAGAGGCTGACCATGAATACTTAGTATCTTTTCCAAGAGTTAGATCTGATCTATAAGGCATCTTGTACCCCATCCCAGGCAAATGTCATGGCAGAGCAGTTGAGCAGAATAGAAACAGAGCTTCATAATTGGATGCCGAACAGGGGTGTATTTCTGGACTTGGCCTTAGGGTTGAGTGCATCAGAAATAGACATCTTTCCTTCTCTAGAAAGCAAACAGTTAAAGGTGTGCAGTATGTCACCAACATATCAATCATTTGTGTAGGTAAATTATTTTATATTTTTTTTTCCCATCCCTCTTCATCTCAGGGTAATTCAGAAAGTACAGGAAGGACAGACCAAAAAGGGTGCTCAAAACACCCTTTTGGCTAAGGCAGCATTAGTTTTCTTTGCTAATGAGTGTGAAAAGAATTGTGCCTGTATCATATGTGGACCTCTTATCCCAGAGCAAGGGTTCACTCATTCACTCCAGCCCAAATACCTTAATGCCAACAACATAGAAGATCTACCACTCATAAGGCCTTCTTTAGCTATGTTAGAAACCTGGAAGGAAACTCCCAGATATGCTCAGAGCTAGTTCAAAATGATGTGAAGATTACTGATCCTACAGACATTGCCAACATACTGGCTGACAGGTTCAGTGCAAACTTCTCCCCTCCCCAAAAGGAGAGATATCTATACCAAACGATTGCAGCCCCCCAAACATCTCCAGCGCCCAAGTGAGAACTGCTCTCTCCAAAGCAAAAAACACAGCATCCATGGGACCTGATGGTGTCCCCGGCTGTGTGCTCCATGAACTCAATGAGGAATTAAACCCACAGCTAGGACAGCTGTTTAATAAAAGTCTTACCTCTGGATACGTACCCAGGGAGTGGCGCACTGCAACTGTGGTACCACTTCACAAAGGCGGTGCCCTATCTGCAAAGCCATGGAGAGGATCATAATGGACCTCATAAATAAAGACATAGGGAATTTGCAGACTTTGGATCCAACCCAGTTTGGCTTTGTCAAAGGCAGATCATGCCTTTTAAACTTGGTTGACTTTTTCGAAACGGTCACCAAAGCCATTGATGAGGGAAAGGCAGTCCATACAGCCTACCTCGATCTGGCTAAGGCCTTCGATACAATACCCCATTCGGGTATCATTGAAAAACTCATCAGCTTAAATGTCAACCCATACATCACAAGATGGGTTGCAAACTGGCTGAGTGACAGAACCCACAGGGTCAGAGCTGCTGGCGCCATGTCAGACTCAAAGCCTGTCACAAGTGGTGTCCCACAGGGCTCAGTCCTGGGCCCACTCTTGTTTGGCATCTACTTTTCCAGTACAAGCAAACACAGGAGGGTTATGGCTGACAAAGTTTGCAGATGACTGCAAACTGGGTGCCATAGTAGAAAACACATCTGACACAGATATCCTTCAGAAGGGTCTCACAGAAGCGGATAACTGGTGCCAGAGCCACGGCCTAAAGTTAAATGCCAAGAAATGCATAGTCATACCCTTCGGGAAAAACAAGGTTACCCCTAGCTACCAAATAGGTGGCAATCCACTGAGCACAGAAGAAGTTATCAGGGACCTGGGGACCCAGGTTGATAGTAGTCTGTCATTCGACACCTATGTAGCTAAAGTAGTTAGGAAGACCTTCTACATTGCCCACCTTAT
Organism: Protopterus annectens; assembly: GCF_019279795.1. Classification (NCBI taxonomy): domain Eukaryota; kingdom Metazoa; phylum Chordata; order Ceratodontiformes; family Protopteridae; genus Protopterus; species Protopterus annectens. The sequence continues at coordinate 96,920,922 of NC_056727.1, read as the reverse complement.
CATGAAGGGATTCTCATCTAGATCAAGGGAGGTCATAGTCTCCCTTTACTCATCACTCATCAGACCAATGATTGAGTACAATGCCCCATTCGGAATGTATCTGACCCGACACTTGCAGCAGCTGGAGAGGCCACAAAGTTCCTCACCAAAAGGATAAAGGGTCTCAAAATCTGTCCTATGCTGCCCGACTGAAAGAACTCCAGCTCTATTCAGTCGCCACCGCTTGCTCAGAGGTGACCTTTGCCTAACATACAAGGCCATGTCAAACCCAGATTTGATGAATATGCTTCACCTCAAAAAATCTAGATCCATCAGAGCCACAAGGGCGGGAGACTTAAACCTTGACACGGCTATTAATAGGACGTGCTGGAGGGATAGATTCATCACCCAAAGACTCCCTATGCTGTGGAACAAAATCCCGGTACATGTGAGGCAGAGCACCTCGCTGACCTTGTTCAAGAGAAATCTTGACCAATGGATGGGAGATCGCAGATATACCCCAGGGATTACCTCAGTGTCACTGCTCGACAGAGGCACAGCAAAATAATGGGTATAGTTCCCCATACTAAAGGGGTGGCGTAAGCCACAAAACGATGGGCTAGGCTTGTAAATGCCCTCGGACAGATAGCCTAGTATGAACCTATGAACCTATGAACCTATGAACATATATCCCTTTTAGACGCATGTTTACTGAGGATGTGCTTAGTTATGAGGGAGGAGCTCTAGGTAACAAAATACAAGGAAATTATACATACCTAACTAGAGAGGGTTCTCCCTTTGGTGCAGAAAAGAGGCCTTGGACACAAACCCCAGTCTACAGTGTTTATGGTCCCCAAATACCTGTCAGACGTTAACAAATCAGCTTTTATTATAATGCATTGAAAAGAAATGCAGCTGCTCTGCATCCCTGTTCCATGTCCCCATCCCCACCCCACCCCTTTACTACTGGCTGCCAGCAAATCCTTAAAGGAGTTGCACACTTGAGACCATCCAAAGAAGGAATGCTGTCCTCTGTGGGACCTGAAGCATTTTATTGGAAAAGTTGGCAGTGTCATTTTTTTAAGGCAGCTTTAGCACCTCTCAAATTCTTGTGGTGGAAAACTGTCTTATTTGTGGTTATAACTTCTATCAGGATTACTGACTTAAAGGCATCAATATTCAAACAGCCCATCCTTATTTTCCTGAACGAAAGGCTTATGCTCCACACCAGTTCACCCTTTATGTCCAAGGTGATGACAGGATTTTTTTTTTCTTAATTTGGCCATCAACCTTACAGAGTTCTATCAGCCCCCACAGAGCAATGTGGAAAGAATTTTGTATATACTGGATGTGCATAGGCAACCAAAATTGTACCTAGAAAAGAGTAAAGGACTGAGAACAATGGACCTGTTCATACCATTTGCAAATGGTAGGAAGGGCAGGTTTCATTACATCTTATTTTGTTGCTCTTTTCTGGAGAAGCTGTTGCAGTACATTTCAGTACACATTCTACTAGGACAACATCAGAAACTACAGCCTTCCTTGGAGTGGTCGGTATCCAGCCTTCTTGGAAAAAAAACTTGTCACCTGTCCAGAACTTTTCCACACAATACAGCTTGGACAGTCACAGTGGATTTTGCCAAAGCCATCCTGCAAGAGTTTTTACAACCCATTCTTTTACAGGGACAGCCACCCCAGACTTTAAGCATTGAGAATTTTCTCAGAATCTGCCACTGCTACTGTAGTGAAGAGTACAAAGACTTAGTGCAGTTGTCTAGGAACTTGTGTCTCTCCTTGAGGGCCCCCACATTTCCTTTTTTGGTCAGCTTGTCATATTCTTCTGAACTGGCCTTTTTTTTTTTCTTAGGCTTCTTTCAGGAGTTAACACTACTGCAGCAATGAACATACATGAGACAATGCAATTGTAAGTTTCATATTTTCTTTTTGTGAGGACATGTATAAATTCTGTATGTTGTGCCTCTTCCACTTTTTACACAACTGCATTTTGCGTGCATGTTCATTGCAAACATCCTTTCTTTCTGTGTTCATTCAGGGCTTGACCTTGTAGCCATTATTTGCTAGCAGTAGGAGGAACGTGGATGCTGGATTGCAGCAAACATTTTGGGGTATACATCCTAGAGTTTCAACACAGCCATCTTGTGTTTGAGCATCAAGGGCATGATTCCACCTTGCCAATGTATATGGAGCATTCCTGGAGTCCGCAGTGAATACTTGAAGATGGAAGTTGAGATCATTGAATCTAGACTGTCATGGGCCCTCCTGCACCTGTTGACCCCAGTAATAGAGTCCAAATGCTGGATGTTCATTTTTTTGTGGGTCTTGTCTTTACAAATGTGGAGGGTGCACCCTTAGTTATAAAGTCTTGTACCCACATTAGGCAGCATGCTGAACCCTTATAACTAGGTATTTCCTTTGGTGTATGTTGCTGTAAAGGTTGACATTTAGTCATGTAAAATCAGTCACCTCATGTATTGGATGAACTTAGGTCACCCCTTGTTGCAGTTAAAGGGAGGAGAGTATATCATTCCTTCTCACTTTCCCCAAAGTAACATGATTTCTAGGCTTTGATGTCCTTGTTTTAAAGACAGACAAGGATAACGAAACTTCCCTGCATATTACCTCCTCTTTGTAGAGATTCTCATGTTTATGAATTCTGCCATGCACTGGCCTGTTGCTGCTCTTCCTCCACTTCTGAAATTGCTCAAACAATGTATTGGAGATAGATGAACTTTTGGCCATGTCCCTGTTGAATGGATCTTTGTTTGTCATTCTTGCAGCCTTCTTAATAGATGCCTCCCATAAGCCCATACTGCAGTGGAGTGACATCCTTACCAAGCATCCTAGGGTAGTTTTTTGTGATCATTTTTGTCCAGCATCAGCCTGAGAGACCACAGCACCATTTTACATTGCCACTTGATAATTTGTCCAAAGCCTTGTACAAATTGAGAGAGATTTTTTTTTTTTGCCAACAAATTTATTACATCAGTCAGTATGTATGTACATCATGTCGGCAGTCTTCATGCGTGGAGCCAATTTATGTGCCAGCTACTTCCATTTTTCTCTTTTTTGGCCCTCCTCAACATATCAAACATTGTGGCAGCCATCACCTTCATAGTTCCATTCACACATCTGAGGATGAGGATTTACTGGGCACTGATGTCTTAATAATTGCAAAGTTATCATGCCTTCATGGATCTGCTGTTTGTATCAGACCTTTGTCACTGAGCTCTGGAGTGGTGAACAGCTCCCACTAATCTTATTGTGGGTCTTCTTTTCCTACAGCCAAATGTGTAGCAGGTTTTCATAACTGGAAAAACAAACACTGCTGGTAGTCGAAAGCCCTTCCAGATTCAGTCCCTTCCTTTTGGACTTTGTAGCAGCATGAGTAATAAAAAAAATACCTGGTCCCAGTATTCACTTTCTTAAGATTATAAAGATGTGTGCATATTGACCCATACTGGGATGATGCTTAATACAAGCTGCACCATTTGAAGATGTGAACAAAATGTCTGATGCTGATCATGCATTGCATAACCAACCTGGTCTCCCCCCCTTTGGAAAATTTAAGAAGTCAGATTTTTTGGGGAGGCTCACCTGGATGTAGACAAGGGATATCTTTACACTCTCAAGAAAAGGGATGTCCACTGAAAGTTTTATTGTGGATCTGGGATAGAAGTCACAGATATCAGCCAGAGGTATCTTCTGATTCATACGCCACATGCTTTTTATTATTTGTAATGGTCAAACTAACTAGACTTTTTAGGAGAGAAACACAGTTGATCCACTGGTACCTCGAGAATGTTCTGGATGCACTACAGTCATCCATTGTATCAAATCATTCCTTTAATTCTACCAACAGAAAAGATTTAGTCTACTGTACCCATTAGCTGGATCTGAATCATGGCAATTCTGTAGTAGTCCCTTGAGATATCAAACCATTAGCAAGGATGCTTTGGACCTCGTTTAGGAAATGCAGTTGAAGTAGCTGAAAGTCCAGGAGACCTGGTGCAAAACCATGTTATATAAGCACATCAGCATGGTGGTGGTGCTGCGGTAGCGTTGTCGCCTCACAGTAAGATGTTGTCCTTTTTGATTCTTAGCTACAGCGTCTTCTGTGTGGAGACATGCGTGAATGGGCGTACCTTCGTTGAAGGTTGTGCGTCAGGGCCGGCAACTCGGCACGTAAAAATCTACTGTCAATCATTAGCGGACTGGAGTTCCGCTGTGGCGACCCCTAACCGGGAAAAGCCAAAAGACACAACACCTAGTGAGATGGTGGCTTTATGTATGACATAAGGATATTTAAATCAGATTTTTAAGTAAGCTCCCTAAAGGTAGTGATACGGTTTCTTAAATCCTACACATGTAAGCTGGCTGTGCTGTTATGGGGTCTAGATATTCAGCTGGACTTGCAACTTTAGGTATCTTACACACCCTGAGCCTAAATGTGATGTCAGCGATATTGAAGAGGAACCAGTCATGAATTAAAACTAGATCCCTATGTTCTCACATTGCTTACGCAGAAATGGTATCTGCTAGTAATGGACCATTAGAGAAAAATGACCAGTTACAGAGATTTTATTTCAAGTTCTTATGTAGGAAAGCATGGGTATTGTATGCATTTTGCATCCAGTGGAAGGGATCTTACTTTATGTGCACTCATACCTCCACTTGTTTCAAAAGATGACTCAAAAGGACAGGTTGGACAGGGCCAGGATCCTGCTAATGGCCTCTGTGTGTCTGAGACACTTATGGCTCACTCAGTTTGTGCATATGGGAAGACAGGGTTCTTTTCTGCTCTGACAACACTGCATTCTCTTCACTGAGATCAGTGGCACTGTGATGCATTCCAGCCTAAAGATCCTAAGGTTAAGGCCATCAGTCCTATCAGCTTGATACATTTAGAGAATCAGCTTTCTAAGAAAGTAAAAACCATCTTGCAGTAGGCCAGGAAACATAGCACTGGGAACTCTCTTTAGCTAAATGTAAAATGTTCTCTGGTGTTCCTTTAAAGGAAGGCCTCCAACAGATTAATGTTAGGCTGTAAAATTTATGTCAGAGATCCTGACAAATGTTTTTTCATAGGCTTTTAAGGCGCAGTTCTCAGGCATTGCTGCATGTCTTCTTTAAACCCTCCTTTCTCCTCCAACTTCTTGGGTAAGCTGTTGTTGAAGAGATCACAAAATACAAGTAACTACCAAAATGCCATGTTAAACTCAAGCAACAAAATCAAAGACACACTGGAAGTAAACAACTTGGAAGCAAACTTGTCTTGTATATGTTTGTTTTTTACATTAAAGTTATCTTTTCAGTTGTTTAGCTCTGGTCTTGTCATTTATTTTGTATTTTGAAGGAAGTTTTCCAGCAGGCTGTCTTGGAGAGTAGTTGTTTCTTCTTGGGATTTATACTTTTTCGTTGAAAATGTACCCCTGACCCGTTTTGAATCAAGCTATTAAGTGTTGATATTTTTTTTTAGTCCTAGAAAATGCTCCCAGTAGCTGCCACTTTAGCTAGAAGGGTAGCTAAGTTGCAAGTCCTGTTGTGCAGAAAACCATACACGGTCTTCTTCAAGGGCAGAGTGAGCTTTTATTCAGCCATGCTGTCCAGCTTCCTACCAAATACCCAAGACACCAATTTAAAGGGTTAGAACATTGCATTTCTTAGCTGTCCATGTGTAGCCTGATATTACATTTTAGTGCAAATAATAGCAGTCACACAGATAAACTATTTTTAATGCTTGGGCAGGCATGATGGTTTCCAAACCAACTATATCCATATGGCTAAAGAACTGTTTCGCCTTCATCTTTGACAGCAGTAAAAGGACTGTGACGCTACATTCAGATTGCATATACTGCCAGAGTGGCAACTATTACAGCAGCTGTTTTCAAAAATGTATCTGCATAGTGTACTTTTTGAGTTGCCCTCATGGAAGTTTACACACTTTCTTTAAACTTTACTTGCTGGATGCCCAGTGTAAGAGCAGGGCAGGGTGTGTCACTGCCATTTTACAGGGCTTGATATCGCCTCCTCATGTGAAGCACCAAAGAAATGCTTCAGTATATGTACTATGGATAAGGCTTGGTTGATTTGATTTATTCATTTTATTTAATACCCCTTCAGCTAACCATAGGCTACTCCTAGGAGCCCCTTCTTATTCATCAGGTCTACCAAAGCCGATAAGCCAACCCCAGATCTTCTCTAGCCCATGTTCAGAACCATTAAATAGAGTGAGGCACCCATGGGCAACACCATATGGCTGCCAAGGAGGATTTTTTTATACCTCAGTTTTCCCACCCCTTGCACACACCTGTTACATCTAGAGATGGATATGCAATAGAAAAAGATGGCTCATAGATAATGATTTATACTGAAGCAATGATTCCTGTAATGAGCATATTATAGTTGTTTAACCCTCCATAACAGGAGATACTCAAGTACAGGGATCACTACTGTAGTACTGGTTTCTTCCTTCCCACTCTCCAGGCTTCTTTACCTTGGTCCCTTCCCATGTAAAGAATGAAGGAATTGGAGACCATGGTTCCCTTTTAGCATTTAGGGAGGTCCATGTAATGGTCTTACTTTGCATGCTTTATATACAAGGCTTCTTATGGTTAGAACAGAGAGTAGTGGTGAGTACTGAATTTGCACTTGGTTATGGTATTTGCTCCAGCAAAGGCAATGCGTGAGCAGGCCCCATTGTGCAGACATACACCGAATTCTTCGCTGATTTTACTGACTGAGGACTGGGAGTAAGAAGTGTTCCTAGCCAAGGCACTAATATCTGGTCACTTTTGACCCTTTAATGTGTTTGTTAGAATGACATACAGGGTACTGAGCACAGCAGAGAAAACTCTGGAGTTCATATCAGATGCAGATATTTGCCCCCGGCTATTTTGAGTAGCAGGGATTTATACTGTAGCAGTGATGCCTGTAGTTGGAACATCTAGTGTTTCGCTGAGTAACATAGTTGTATTTTATTTCTTGTATACATTGGTCTCCTATAGTGTATAGCATCATATTTTAACAAGCCAGTACCTGTTCTAGAATAAAAGTTTCTTTTATGTGTGGCCAGTTTCTGTAGTTCATTGAGTTTAATAACTTTGGAATTCATTGCCTGTCTAATTTTGATTGGATTTTTTCATCATTCTACATTTTAGAATAGAGTGATTCCCAACGGCCATTTAATTTTTTATTTGGTAGAAAATTATGTGAGAATTCAGTGATAAACAGCAGCATATATAACTTTAAAATCTGTTTCTTTTTACACTGTAAAATAGTTAAAGCTTAATAAATCCTGGCTCTGTGGCATAGAGGGATAATTCTCTGACTGTGACCAAGGCACCCAAGTTGTAAGCTGGAAGAGCTAGTCACGAGAGGTTGGAAGAGAGTGGTGTTTGCCATCTCACTTGTCCAGGGAAGAGGAAGATGGAGATCCCATTCATCTGCGCCCCACCCTAAAAAGTGGTGGTTTGTACCCTGCTAGTTGCTATTGGACTGATGCATGTGGACTTAGAGATCCCAGGGCTAGTTACTGTAGCCTCCGTTGGACATAATGTGTGGGAGCATGTGCACATTGGGGGAAGTGCGTAGGATGCCCCCATAGTGATATGGTTGCCCATGTCATCCACTGACAATGGATCATGGCTGCCTGTATAACAGCTCTGTCACAGATTACGCTTGCTCCAGTGACAAATGGACAGTGGTTCTGGTTTGATGGTGGGCAAGCGCATGGACCAGAAAAAGGATTTAGAAAAAAAATTACAACATAATGAAGTCTGTGACTATACTTGGTGTTAGAGGCACTATCTCTTTGTTTGGATAAAAGAGTGATACAATTTGTACTGGGTTCTGGAAAAAAAATGTTATTGTGATCAGCTGTTTATTGTTAAAAGCTATGAAGAATGAATACATATGTGTATGTTTCACTGATCAAATATGTGATTGCCTTTTTCTAGTTCAGAATTTTTGTTCCAGGAATGATTGTTATAGCTTTAATGTAATGTATGCCTTTTACTTTTGATAAACTTTTCTTTTTGACACTAAATATTTGACTTGTGTTTTTAATTTTGTTTTCTCTTCTCTATAGCATGCTTTATGGCTATTCATAAAACAGGAAGTGGGGTAAGTAATTACAGTAGGGGTAGTTGTACTGTGATTTGCAATACCTGTTAAATTGCACTCTATATTTTATATACATTGCCCAATATATTTAAACAACTTTATTAAATAGTCACATTTTGAGCTGTTATGTGGGTTTACATCTATTATTAGAAAAAAAAATACAGTAGTAGTGGTTTCTGTTGTTATCCAGTATACACTGTTTCCTTTTTTTTTTTTTTTTTTTTTTTTTTTAAACAATTTTCATTCACTCTATTACTCGAATTGCTCTGTTCCTTTTTTCCCTTAAACATCACTCTTCCTCCCCTGAACATAATTCAGCATGGAATATCCACAAAGTTTTCTGACCAGGAGAATTTAAGGCATGAATACCATGTCCTGCACTTATCGCCTAAAAGCTTTGTCTCTGTATTCTGTCTCCTACAGGTTGCTAAAAGGGAATCTTTGCCTGGCTTACAGGGTTTCCTGAGACCCATCCTTGATGGATCTGTTGCATATGCGCAAAACAAACAGAATCAGAAACACAAGATCCAGGGATATGAACTTTGCTTGTGACATAAACATAATGTACTGGCGAGACAGATATCTGTCCCAATGTATCTCTACACTATGGATTAGGCTCCCCATCCATGTGAAAGAGTTCATCTCTAACCCTATTCAAATGAAACCTTAAAAATTGGATGGGAAATCATAAATTTACCCCCCCCCCCCCCAATGTGGCTCCCAACAGAGGATGTCAATAAGAAAGGTATTATCCAAACTAACACCCCCGCTACACATCCTTAGTTACCTCCCTACTAACACGACTCCCCCCCCCCCAATATATTTGCCCATGATACTTGGGACCCAAATGGTTTGGAGTGCATGGCTAGGCTTGTAAAGGCCCTAGAGGTTGTTAGCCTCATAACAACCTATGAACCTGTTGTTCCCAAAACATGTTGTTTACTTTACTTGCTCCTTCCCTTTTTTAAAGATCCCGCTTTCAGTTCTTTTATCTCCTTTACTATATCCAGAACTAACTTTATTTTGGGTATATGTTTTGATTTGCATTTTCTAATTTTTTTTTGAGTGTCAATAGCATTAAACTTGAGGCCTTACTATGCCTAGGCAATTCGGATCTTATATTCCAGCTCAAAAAATAGCCTTGTTAGTTACAGCTGTTTATTCCACCAACATTTCCATCAAAGTACTCTGCTGGCACTTTTTAAAATCTGACAATTTATTGCATTCCCAAAAAACAAGTTCCCAATTACTTATCTTCTCCATCTCACCTCCAGAATTTCATATGTACCCAAGGAATAACCCTCTGAAGTCTACTTGGGATATAAAAATATTTGTGTAAATACTTCCACACAAAAATCCTAAACATTCTGGACTACTTTGCATACTTGGGAGCCTTACAGATTTCTTTCCTTTGTTCCTTTGCAAGTTCCCTTTCTTGTCTCTTTTCCTGTTGTTTTTTTTAACTTGCACTGATTGATTCTTATAGTTATCATTCAGTATACTTTTTAAACAGCTGTTTCTGCTCTATCCTCAACTAAAAACTCAGTCAGAAGTGGACTTTCTCTTAAAACATTAAAGTCGCTTTCATTTTGCATATAATTTATCAATTCCTGACAGGGAAGGCAGTCTCTAACCTGCAGTCCACACATCCACTTAGCCTCATCCCACTGCACTTTCCCTGTTAAGATATTTGCTCCCAGTGCCTTGGTTCTTTTAACAATTTTCTCCAGTAAAGCGCAGTCCCCTCTTGCCTATTTTCTATACCCTTTCTACAGACAACCCTGGTTGGGAAAACCTCCTTTCTTCTTTACTATGCTGGCTTAGTTCTTACAATACTTTTGCTACTTTATTAATATAATAGTCTGTATGATTGTTCTGTTTAAGAACTTTCATCCAAAATGTAGTCTCTGTACAGTTCATCATGATCATTTTCCACTTTATGTATATGAACATTAAATGTTAAGTTGTCTATCTCGCCTTCGTTCTTGCTGGTTGGGTTCCGAGCCGATCCTCTTCTCCATCTTCAATAGCTCGAGAGCTGTTTACTGGCTCGAGTCTACCCCTCATCCCATAATGCCTAGTGCTAGCTACCCAAATCTCATTTGCCGCTTTAGCTGCGAGGTGTCGTTTTTCTGGCTCAGGCTTGTATAAAGTTTTTTGTATAACTTTCTTCACTAGAATTCAACCCTTCTAGTATTTTATTAATGATAGTCTTGTTTTTTGTGATAGTGTTTAGCTTGTAGTATCCCCCCTTTTTCTTGTAGAACTCATTTAACTTAGAGAGTTCTCCCCCACCCCTCCCCCCTACCTCTTCTTGTCAGGTTAGCCATTTAAGTTAGAGGCTTTCCTTCTGCCTTTCTCTTATAGGCTAGCCATTTAAGTTAGAGGCTTTCCTATTATCTTAAAAAAAAAAAAAAAAAAAACCTTTAGCTATAGTCTTTAGTAGTGTGTTTTTTGTAGACTATATATTGCTTCTGGTTGTTATTGTTATAATTGTTTTTCCTTCTTCTTTAAGGATGTCAAAGGAATCCAAGGTATCTGGGTTCAAGAAGTGTGACTCATGCTGTCAGAAAATGTCTCTGATAGATGGGCACACTTCTTGCGTCTATTGTTTAGGCGCTGTGCACCTGCAGGACTCTTGTTCTATTTGCCATGCCTTTAGTCCAAGAGTCCTGCAGGAGTGTAAGAGTAAGCTTATTCTTAGGGGTCTTTTAAAACCCCAGTATTCACCAGCCAAGAGCTCACAGCCTATGAAATCCCCTAAATCCACCAAGCCATCAGCTCCAAGTTCTGAGGCATCTTCGGTTAAGGATTTACCTTCTACGTCGGTTCTGGCTGGCACTGACAAGACAATCTCCCCGTCTGCTTCATTAGAAGCTTCGGAGCTGTCACGGAGCCACAAGAGGCTGAGGTCCCCTTCACTAGAATCGGTGCATTCGCCTCCGCGGTCTCCTTTACTTCAGAGCGAGTGTAGTCACCGATCATCTCACTCCTCTCGATCCTCTAGGCTGTCGGATCACGATATGGAGAGAGTGGTCAGTAGGTTGCTAAAGTTGCAGGCACTAGCCAAATTGTTGTCCAGCCCTCCTCAACAAGTATCGGCTCCGTCCACTTCTCTCGATGTTCCTCCTCCAACTCCAATGAGTTCGGAGCCGGAGTTCGTTGGGGTTCGAGTAGTGGAACCATCTGCTCCAATAACTCTATTTCCTTCGGTTCCTACGTCGGCTCTGATTCCCTCGGTGGTGCCTTCCATCGAGGGATCTGGGCTCCGAGGGGGCGAGTGGCATTGGACCCTTGTCCGACCCCGTTCTCGCTCTCTGAGCTTTGGCGCAGGTGAGCTTTGCTCCTACATCGGCCTCGGAGCCATCTCCCTCAGTGCAGAGAAAGATTCCTGTTTCTTTGGAACCGGAGCTTTCTCTGCATCGTGGCAGGGACGCCTTCGATGTCATGTGGAGTGTGCTGTCCCCTGAGTCAGCTCCACTATCAGCCCCACCAGCTCCGTCCCCTGTAGTGCCTGTGCCAACCTCTGCTCCTCCAGACCCCAAGCGTAGGGAACCGATGCTCCAGGACACCCCACTGGGTGTTTCCTCCTCTTCTGAGGCCTTTCCTGATAACTCAGAAGAGACCCTCAGAAGAAAAAGTGTAAGAGGAAGCCCATTGACTCCCCTGAGTCTGTCACTTCTGATACAGACTTAGATGATTTGGAAGGGTCCCTGAGATCCTCCTCTGAAGATGTTTCCATCTCAGACATCCTAGAAATCCTTAAGCAGAGGGGGAACTGGAATCCCCTAGGCCCTTCTGAGGATGAGTTTGTATTTCTGGATGCCTTCGGTTCCCGACCTTCCACCTCTTGGGTGTCTCAGCCTTTCGATCCACTTATGACAGTGGTGGCTCGAAAGGCTTGGTCAGCTCCGGATACAGTGGAACCAACTCCAGGGAGACCTAGTAAATTTATTACAGCACCCCAGGATAAGCAGTTCCTTTCGAAAGGTGTCCCTGTTGATGCTATGGTGGTAGCAGCGGCCACCAAGAAAGAGTTAGCGGAGACCTCTTCATCTGTCCATCCCCCTAACAAGGAGTCTAGGACGATGGACAGATAAGGGAAGCGAATGTTAGCTTCAGCGACCTTCTCTATGAGGTCACTGAACTACCTGTGTCATTTTACCCAACTTCAAAGGGATCTCCTTAAAGAGCTCGGAGATACCATCCAAGATCCAACAGCTGAGGGAGCACGAGCCAAGGTAGCTTCCCAGCTAGCGATGCTTAATTCTGTTGTTAACTCCTCCATGAGGCTCATTTCCTAGGTAGCCGATGGGGCGAGTAGAGCCGCTGGTACCGGGGTGGCCCTTGGGAGACATGCCTGGATGCGGCTGTGTAACTTTGTGGAACCCTTTCGAGCGTTCTTCACCAACACTCCCTTTGATGGTTCCTTTCTTTTTGGACCACAGGTGAAAGACACTTTGACTAGGTGTGAGCAAGAAGGCAAGACTCTCTCTGCCGTGGGAGTCTGTTTTTCCACTCCCCTCTAGATCCTACCCCAAGGGTCAGAAGAGTGGGAAAATGTGGTTCCGTAAATCTCAGGGAGCCTTGCCTGACACACGTAGTGATTTCTCCTCCAGAGGCAGAGAGGGAAACAATAATAATAGACGCCACCCTCATGGCAGAGGGGGTCCGCAGAACCAGGGCAACAGAGAATCCTTCTCTGATAAGCCCTTCCAGCATCCCTGAAGGGTTGCCCGGCTGCTCAACTCTGGAGGCAGTCGGGGGAAGACTTTTGCTGTACCCAAAAGCTTGGTGAAGTTTAACACAAGCCAGATGGGTACGGTCCATTATATTCGGAGGTTACAAAATTCCCTTCCATCAGCCCCCTTCACAGTCAAGGAAGACCCTCCCAGATGTTCCACCCAATCTGAAGGAGCAAGCAGTAATAGAAGTTTCAAAACTGCTAGAAAAAAGAGCCATCCCGGCAGACCGGCACAAATCCAGAACTTACTCAAGGTTCTTTTTAGTACCAAAAAAGACAGGGGACTGGAGACTGATTCTGGATCTCAGCAGACTAAACAGGTCTGTGCAAAGAACAAAGTTTCGGATGGTCACACTACAGTCCATTCTACCCTTTCTGGGTCAGGACAGTTGGATGTGCTCTATAGATCTTCAGGACGTGTACTACCATATAAAGATGGACAGGCGCTCCAGGAGATATCTTCACTTCCGGCTGGGGACCAGTCATTATCAGTTCAGAGCTCTACCCTTTGGTCTCACCACAGCCCCCAGGGTGTTCACCAAATGTATGGCAGTGGTCACGGCTCACCTGAGGCGTCAAGGATTCCAGGTGTTTCCGTATCTAGATGACTGGCTCCTTACTGCTACCACCAGGCATCAACTCATACAAGCATGGGACTGCACAATCTCAATCTTCTCACAACTCGGCTTCACAATATATTTCAAAAAAATCTGCCTTGTTGCCCTGTCAATCTGTCACTTACATAGGAGCAGACTTAGACACAAGGGATATGTTTGCAAGGCTACCACCAGAAAGGGTGTCCGCAATTCGTCAGCAGGTACAGGTTCTGATGCAGAGCAAAAAGATCCAAGTCAGGTACGTCCTTCAAACTCTGGGTTCCATGGCAGCAGCCATTCTCCTAATCCCACTGGCGTGCTTTCATCTGAGGATTCTTCAGTGGCTTCTGTTTACGCAGTGGTCTTTCCAAGAGCTACCCATGACTTACAAGATCATGATCACGGATGCATGCAAAAGACATTTTTCTTGGTGGATGGTCTCCCCACTAGTTACTCGGGGCAGACCTTTCATAGAACCCCCTCCGGTAGCCACAGTGACGACAGACACCTCCCTGATAGGGTGGAGGGGGGGCATTATCTGGGTAGGACAGTCCAAGGCATGTGGCAACCTCACGAGTACCATCTGCACATAAATGTCCTGTAAATGAGAACCGTGCTCCTGGCGTTGCAAGCCCTTCAAGACTCTCTTCCTCCTGGGACCATTGCTATTCAAACAAACAACATGCCAGTGGTGTAGTACATCAACAAGCAGGGCGGAACCAAGTCCTAGCCCCCTGTATCGAGAAGCACTCGGGACTTTGGCAGTGGGCGATTTCCTCCCAACGTTTTCTGATTGCGACGCACATCCCCGGGAGATCCACCGTCATAGCGGACAGGCTCAGCTGAGCTATTCTCATGCCTCGCGAGTGGTCTCTGAATCAGGAAGCTGCGAATCTTGTTTTCCGCAAATGGGGACAGCCTTGTTGCGATCTCTTTGCCACCCCCTTCAACAGCAAATGCAGCAACTACTTCTCCCTTCTTCCGCTTCTGTGTCACACACCCAGAGATGCTCTAGTCCACGATTGGCCCCAGGGACTTCTTTATGCCTTTCCTCCTTTCCCCCTGATACCCAAACTTATGCAGAAAGCAATATCGTTGGGTTGCAAAATGATCCTCATTGCTCCCTACTGGCCTCGACAGATATGGTTCCCATTCCTGCACCATTACCTTCTCAATCAACCCTGGACTCTGAACCCAATTCCAGACCTCCTGGTTCATCAGTCAGGCGGGTTGCATCAATCCCTCAAAACTCTCCAGCTCACAGCTTGGTTGCTCCACTTCCAACCTTAGCCAGGCTTCCCAGCATTTCCCCAGCAGTCCATAACATTATCGTGTCCTCCCACAAGTCTACAATGAGGAAAATTTATGCTAGCAAATGGAAACATTTTTCTAGTTGGGCAAAGACTAGGAATGTGGATCCCTTTTCAGCCCCAGTCCACGAAATCTTGGAATTCCTAGCTTAACTGTTTCATTCCGGGTCCGCTTCTTCTACGATCAGGGTACAAATGGCGGCCATCTCTAACTTTCATGTTGGTTTTTCAAACTCTAACATTATGTCTCATAAGCTATGTAAGGATTTTTTGAGAGGGGCAACTCTCTTAGGCCTCCAGTAAGAGATCCCCCTCCTCCTTGGGACCCTAATTTAGTCCTAACCTCCTTAATTCTGCCCCCTTTTGAACCAGCAGTGTCCTGCCCTATCAAGTTCCTATCTTGGAAGACACTCTTTCTGGTAGCTATTACTTCAGCCAGACGTGTCTTCGAACTTCAAGCGCTATGTGTTCGTCCTCCATACTTGGTTTTTCATAAGGACAGGGTTGCTCTGAGGACTAATCCCTCATTTCTCCCTAAAGTCTGCTCAGAAAGTAATTTAAACCAATCTATAGATCGTCCTGTGTTTTTCCCTAATCATACCAACAAGACAGAATGCAAACTACACCAATTGAACGTTCATAAGCAATTGAGTTTTTACCTGCACAGAACTAAAGAAGTAAGGAAGTCGGACCAACTATTCCTCTCTTACGCCTTGGGCAAACAAGGTCTCCCAGTTTCCAAGGTAACCTTGTCCAGATGGTTGTCACACACTATTTCTTTCATTTATCAGTTAAGGAACAAACAGTTACCTATTAAACCGAAAGGTTATTCTACTAGGGCCTTGGCCACCTCTGTAGCCTTCCAGTCTAGGTTGCCCATGGATTCCATCTGTGCAGCTGCCACGTGGGCAAACTCTCATACCTTTATTTCTCATTAAAAGTTGGATATAGTCTCCAGGAGCAGAGCCACCTTTGGTTCCACTGTTCTGAAGAGTCTGTTCCACTGAGCCACCCAGGTTTTTAGGTGCTAGGGATGCTGTCCCAACCAGCAAGAACGAAGGCGAGATAGACAACTTAACATAAAGAAGTTATGTACCTACCATAACGTTCCATGTTAGTTGTCTTCATCTCGCTTTCCTTCTTGCGTCCCACCCTCCATCCCCCTGTCCTAGTGGATTGAGAGGAGTTTTTTTCTGTTTCACTGGCTGTGTGTTCTCTTGTTTCCTTTATTGACGTAAGAGAATATGGCAGGTATAGTCAACTGATTCTTGACTGATTTATTATGTTGTTATGTCTGGAGTTAGCTATTTCAAACAAGATCTGGGTAGCTAGCGCTAGGCATTATGGGATAAGGGGTAGCCTTGAGCCAGTAAACAGCTCTCGAGCTATTGAAGATGGCCGAGTCGGAGCCGAGGATTGGCTCTGAACCCAATCAGCAAGAAGGAAGGCGAGATGAAGACAACTAACATGGAACGTTATGGTAGGTACATAACGTCTTTTTCTGTAGCTCTGAAGTACCCCTTCAAATCAGGTAACCCTATAATACCTTATTCTATGGGGACAATCAGCTTATCTGACCTGTGTCTTGCTGTCTTTCTCTTGCACATAAATTCCTTCAACTATTTATTAATTACCATCCACAACTTTCTACCTGGTTAATGATATTGTGCCTGACTTGTATATAACACAAGAGGGACTAAATGTATTTTCACTACATGCTTCCATAATCAAGGGCTTCCAGGTTCTCATTTTTTGTATTATCTTTTGTTTATTTTTCCCCTGCTTATCCTTGGGTGCCATAACAAAATCATTTTTAATTCTTACACCTAAATACTTCATCTTGTCGTGGCCTCTTAACTACGGGTGTTACTGAACCAGTTAATGTGCAAGTTCTAAGTTTACCACTGGTGTCTGTTTTATTTTCATTTATTTTATATCAGAAAAAGACTTGAAACTCTCAAATGGTTAGCAACACCAAAATGTCCTTTTCTGGATTTATCAAGTAACAAAATAGTGGTATGTGCAAATAAAGCTAACTTTCTACATTACCGTCCGTACCAGTTACAACATTGAATTTTGGAATCCCTTTTTTTTTTTTCTTCAAGTGCCTGTAAATATAAGGCAGATAACCGTGGGGAAAGAAAATTTCCCTGCCAGGTTCCTCTGTTCAAACTTAGCTTGTTAGAGAGGAACCCTGCCACCATAATTCTTCACTTCAGCTCGTCATATATTTTATTGTTAACACTAGTTTTTGTCAAGGAATGCAGATGCTACCATTGCTGTCTGCATAATATCCCAGCCGATGGTATCATATGCTTTTTCTGCACCAAGAGCCACTAACAATAATTGTGTTTTTTGTCACTCTGCTTCCCTCTAGATCATCATTGTTCTTTTAATTTTGTTGAATGTTTTCCTCCTCTCCCCAAGTCCACATTGAAACATAGCTATCTGCTTTTCTAGTACCATTGCATTCTGTTAACTAGAGTAGATAAATACTTCGTAGTCATGGTGTAAATTAAATGGGTCTATATAAAGCCAGATATGAATGGTATTTACCCTGTCTGAATAATATAGCCATCAATGCTTTCTTTGAAGATACTGGTGCTTCTCCCCCTTTTTGAAATGTTGTTGAAGAACTAAGTTCTTCCATCCTAACTTCCAAATTTCTACAGGAGTACCATAATTTCCTTGAGAATTTCTGTATATAGAATATACATCATCATTTTTATCTCCCCTCTTCCTGTCTTGGATATTAATTGTTGAACCTAATGCTCTTCTAACCGTGACACCTTTTAAGATTTCCATAAATAGTTTCATTTGTATTTTTCCTTAATTGCCATATTCCTCTGTTATATACAGATTTTCATAAAATTTGCAAAATACCTATGTGGGATCTCTGGTTGTTCTTTTCATAGGTCCCTTAAGTTTAGCTACAACTCTTTTACTTTCTGTTGCCCAAATCACTGTGCTAAATGTTTTTGCACTCTAGATTTGTTATCAGAAATAGTTGCTTAACATTAACATTTCCAAACTCATTTATGTTGTTGTTGTCTTTCAGCTTTTCCCGGTTAGGGGTCGCCACAGCAGAACTCCGGTCGCTAATGATTGGCAGTAGATTTTCACGAAAGCCGAGGTGCCAGCTCGACGTTCAACCTTTAATGAAGGCACGCCCATTTATGCATGTCTTTCGAAAGCCTACCCAACTGTGGGGAGGACATGCAGACTCCACACAGAAGGCACTCCCCGCACTCCAGCCGAGAATCGAACGGGCTCCTGTTCGATTCTCGGCTGGAGTGCGGGGAGAGCCTTTTGTGTGGAGTCTGCATGTCCTCCATTCGATTCTCGGCTGGAGTGCGGGGAGTGCCTTCTGTGTGGAGTCTGCATGTCCTCCCCGCGGTTGGGTGGGCGTTCAAAAGACATGTGTAAATGGGCGTGCCTTCGTTGAAGGTTGAACGTCGATCTGGCACCTCGGTGTTCGTGAAAATCTACTGCCAATCATTAGTGGACCGGAGTTCCGCTGTGGCGACCCCTAACCGGGAAAAGCCAAAAGACAACAACAACATAAATGAGTCTGGAAATGTTAATGTTAAGCAACTATTTCTGATAACAAATATTCTAGGAATTTCCCTTTAGCATTCTGCAGTTGCTTCTCTTCATATTCTGTAAGATTTCCCTTCCTCTGCAATACTTAACCTTTGTCAGTCCTCGAAATAATTCCCATTTCTTCTGTTCCATATATAGTTATCTCCTATTTCTACCTTGTCATAAAATCAATTTTCATTTTGTCCTACTCTCTAATGTATCCCTTCTTAAGTAATTTCTGTATTGTCTAATAACTCTTAAATTGTATCAGCTGCTCATTCCCTAAATTCCTCTGATTTAAGCAATAAGTAAGAAAGCTCCGGTGTCTCATTTTTACATAATTGCCATGTATCTTTATTATTATAATTTTTTACCCAGTATCTTTATCTTAGTTGGTATGTAATGTGATGCAGCTTCTGGATTGGTCTTAAAGCTTTCAATTTAATACACCCGCTCCTTTTGAAATTTAATTTGTCCAGTAAATTCTAGTTATTGTTTCTTGGGGGATATATTGAAATTGTGTTTGATTTCCTGCTACTGAATTCTCATCTTCCATTCCAAGTATTCTGATATGCTTCTTCAAAAATCTACCTTTTGTTGTTATAGTTTCCCTTCTAATTCCCCTTGATGCATCCTCACTGTTACAAATCAGGTTCCAGTCACCACAAGTAAATATTACTCCCTGCTGAAATCTAATTATTTCTTCACATATTTTTCCTAAGCTCCATAATAGTAGGTTTAGGTGGAATATATGTACATACCAACGTAATCATCTTTCCGTGTCATTAACCCCTTACTACTGCAAATCTGCCATTCTTGTCTTTTCCCTCTCTTCTGTTACTGGTGTCCCTCTTGCAGTCAGTGTTATTGCTTCCCCTTTACTTTTCTCTGATACTCTGTTGAATGTCCACCTTGAAATCTTCTCTTTGCCAAATTCACATACTCATTTCCTTCCACGTGCATCTCATGTATCATTACTATTATTACCTTGCATGTCTTAATATAATTCATTACTCTGTTTTTTTGCCTATACCTATCAAGGCATTTACATTCTGTGCTGATACTGACAAAGCAGCCATCATGATAAAGAAATTCCTCCCACATGTTGTACATGATAGTTCATTTGAGTATATGTTTCCAGCTTGCATGCACACACTAATGCTTGGCAGGTTGATCTTGTATGCAGTTTTCATCTCTGTTTGAACCCTTGTCAAATTTCCAGAGTTTACCTTAAATAAAAACACTCAAGAAACCACAAACTTAATACATTTTGTATGCCCAACCTCTTTTAACTCGCAGCAAACACACACAACTATATCAATTTCCAAAAAGGAAGCACACCCTTCCTAAGCAGAGTAGTTGGCCCAGACTGACGACTGCAGCTAAAGACATTAACTAGTGTAAAGACATTAGCTATTGTAAAGTTAAGGTTAACCATGCTGAAGTACATGTTCAAGACTGTTTCCACTTACACAGGTTGCTGTCTCATCTCATTTTATCTTTGTTGCGATCCCAGATGTTAACAACAACTTGTATATTTTTAATGAACATTCACTTTTAACCATAAAACATTGCACTGAATATCCTTAAATAAATAAATCAAACTATGTACTGTTATGTTTAGTGTATTAGTTTTAAATCTTCTAGGGAAGAACTACTTGTATAACTATTAATTTCCCACAGTTTTAACTTTCTTTTCACTAAACTCCTTGCTAGTAGAACTTTAGCGGTTAATTATATTGCTCATTGTAAAGTTCACTTTGAACACACTGTTCAGACCCCTTGTGATTAATGATTGCACCTGCAGGCTCCTTGTATGTGCTAATGGAAAAAAAACAGCTAGTAACTATGCAAATGCAAGAATAACCCTTGTAGATTTCTCTAAAAACACACTGTTTAAACCTCTCATGAGTAATTATTTGCACTTGTAGGCTTCTTGTCTCCAGCTAAACATCAGTGCTAAGGTAGTAACTTTGCAAATGCAGTAAAGAACTACTGTTTTCATGCTGTTCATCATTTCTTAATGGTTTTCTTTTCTTTTCTTTTTTTAATACGTTTATTGAATTATCACTTGTGACAGCGGCAAATTTACATTTATACAAATGTAATCAAACTGTATTCACAGATTAACATTAACAAACATTATACTTCACATATATTGCTATATATCATATAACATAAGCAACATTATATAAATTGTTCAATTCTTGCCCCTTTTTTTAAAACAAGAAACATCTTTATTAAACCATCACTTACGACATAAGCAATCATACATTTATATAAATGAAAATAAACCACACTGGGACAATCCTAGTTGCAGGCATTTTATATCACAAACCATGCTGACATATTCCCAGTTGCACACATTATACATCACTTATAATCTACCCAGTCATTTTCAGTCAAGTATTACATAGCTCATTTAAGTCCTGCCTTCTTTTAAACCTCATCCCTCCCTGCACGTATTGTTCCCACAGTTTCTATGTTTTTCCTATGTAATTTGCTACTACCCTTTTCTAAAGATCTCCATTCCAGTTGTTTTATATATGTTACTATATTCACTGCTTCTAATATAGTTGGCTTAGATTCTGATTTCCATTTTCTAGTAATTGATTGCTTTTTTGGCATCCACCATAATTAGACACATCAAGGCCTTACCATGCCTGGGCAATTCTGATTCTATCAAAGCTCAGAAAAAAAATCATCTCCGTCCACTCATCATCTCTGACAGTGCATCCCACAGGGAATCCTTAAAGTCCACCAACCCACTGCACTTCCAGAAAATGTTCCCAAGTACATATTTCTTCCCCATCACACCTCCAACATGTGCTGTCTACCTGAGGAAATATTCTCTGGAGTCTACTTGGGGTATAAAAATATCTGTGTAAACATTTCCAAGCAAAAATTCTAAATAATCTAGATTTTGTTGCATATTTGGGAGACATACATATATCCTCCTGTATTTATACAAATATAATCAAACTAGATTCACAGATTAAAATTAACAAACATTATACTTCACATATTTTGCTATATATCATATAACCTAAGCAACATTGTGTAAATTGTTCAATTCCTGCCCCTTTTTTTAAAACAAGAAACATCTTTATTAAACCATCACTTACGACATAAGCAATCATACATTTATATAAATGAAAATAAACCACACTGAGACAATCCTAGTTGCAGGCATTTTATATCACAAACCATACTGACACATTCCCAGTTGCACACATTATACATCACTTATAATCTACCCAGACATTTTCAGTCAAGCATTACGTAGCTCATTTAAGTCCTGCCTTCTTTTAAACCTCATCCCCCCTGTACATATTGTTCCCACAGTTTCTATGTTTTTCCTATGTAATTTGCTACTACCCTTTTCTAAAGATCTCCATTCCAGTTGTTTTATATCTGTTACTATATTCACTGCTTCTAATATAGTTGGCTTAGATTCTGATTTCATTTTCTAGTAATTAATTGCTTTTTTGGCAGCCACCATAATTAGACACAGCAAGGCCTTACCATGCCTGGGCAATTCTGATTCTATCAAAGCTCAGAAAAAAAAATAATCTCCGTCCACCCATCATCTCTGACAGTGCATCCCACAGGGAATCCTTAAAGTCTGCCAACCCACTGCACTTTCAGAAAATATGTTCCCAAGTACATATTTCTTCCCCATCACACCTCCAACATGTGCTGTCTACCTGAGGAAAAATTCTCTGGAGTCTACTTGGGGTATAAAAATATCCGTGTAAACATTTCCAAGCAAAAATTCTAAATCTTCTAGATTTTGTTGCATATTTGGGAGCCATACTTATTTATTTATTTATTTTACATTTGTTAACCGGGGGTGTCTGAGCCGAAAAGGCCCTTTTTCATCAGAGGCCCGGGGAGAAAAGCTCCACAATGAAAAATTACAGAGACATTTAGTTATTTAGACATGATCAGTATACCCGCAAATTACAAGAGACATGTTTTTACAGTGGTATGCGGCACATAAACACTTACAGTGGAGAGAACAAACAAAAAAATGTTAATTTTAAAAATAAAGGTAATTAATAGATTTGTGGTGTACAGCTGAAATTTGGAACATAGGTAGAATACATGCATAGTACACAGGTACAGTACATACATTGTAGATTAGCCAGTGTTTGTGAGTTAAGATTGAAAACTATTATCAAGTGCTCTAGATTTTGTATGTATATGTTATCCGCTTTCACTAGCTTGGGGAGCAATCATGGCACTGCCAACTTTGCTTGAATGTTGCCTGATGAGGTCTTTAAAGGAGGCTTTGGATGATGTGTTTTGAATGCTAGTAGGGACAGAGTTCCATTTTTCAGCCACTGAACTACTATATATATCCTCCTATTGTTTCTTTGTGAATTGCTAATCCAATCTCTCTTCCCAGTCCTTTCTAACCTCCTCTGATTGATTCTTATAGTTAATATGTAATAATTTATATGCTGTACTAATTATACCTTTTTTTAGTGTCAGCTTCTGTTCTACATTCTACTAAAACCTTTACCACTGCTGGTCTTTCATTTAGAACCCTCCTATTTCTTTCTCTTTGCCTATACTCTTATATCAATCCTTGATAGGGAAGGCAGTCTCTAATCTGCATTCCAAATACATTCTTGGCATCTTCCCATCCTGTTACCTTTCCTACTCTAGTTATTTGCTCCTAATACCTTGGTTCCTTTGCCAGTTTTCTCCAATAAATTCCAGCCCCCTCTTGCCTGTTGTCTCTGTCCCTAATTGCACTCATCCCTATCGGCAGAATCTCCTTTCTCTATTCCCGTGTTGGCTTAGTTCTTAGAATATTTTCTGCTACTTTATGGATACAATATTCTGTAAGATTGTTGTTATTCTCCTTAAAGGCCAGTATCCAAAATCACAGTCTGTCCTTGTTTCTTGGGCTTCCCCCCTATTTCAACATTATCCCTTTCCACTTTGAATTATAGTTTTCTGTTTGTGCTATGTATAAGAAACTTAACTGTGTAGCACTGAAATACTACTTCAAATTGGATAATCCTAATCTGCCCTGTTCTACTGGAAAAAACGGTTTATCCCACTTGACTCTTGCCATCTTCTCCTCCCAGATAAAATCCTTCAACTCTTTATTAATTGCTATCCACAACTTCTCCCCTGGTTGATAAAAATATGCTTGACCTGTGTATAAGACTAACGGGACTAAAAACATTTTGACTGTTTGTATCTTATTATCCATATAGCAAAGCTTCCATTTTCTCGGTTTTTGTATTATTTTTTGTTTAGCCTCTTCCCACATATCCTTAGCTGCCACACCAGAATCATTTTAATCCATACTCCTAAATACTTCTTTTTATCATGTCCCCATAAATAAGGATATTGCTGAACCAATTTGTGTTTGGGTACGTAATATACCACTATTGCCTTTGTTTTAACTTCATTAATTTTGTATCCCGAAAAGATCTGAAACTGTCTCAGAATGTTCCACAACACTGTAATGTCGCTTTCTGTTTTTTTCAGGTATAAAATAATATCATCTGCAAATAGATCCAGCTTTTCTTCACTACCATACCAATTATATCCTTGAATTTCTGAGTCCCTTATTTTCTTTGCCAGTGGTTCTAAATATAATGCAAATAAAAAGGGGAAAAAGGACACCCCTGCCCGGTTCCTTTGCTCAAAAAGAAATGATCAGAGAGGACCCCACTCACTTTCACCTCCAATCCCTCATATATCCTTCTAATCAACCTTATAATTTTTTTCATGAAATACAAAAGCTTTCATTGCCCTGCTCATAAAGTCCCAGCTTACTCTGTTAAATGCTTTCTCTGCATCAAGACCCACCAATAACAATGGTATCTTCTTACATTCTGCTTCCCTCTGGATCATCAATGTTCTGTTAATGTTATCAAATGTTTGCCTTCCCTCCACAAAACCACATTGATCCATATCTATCACTTTTGGTATTACTTTTGTCATTCATTTAGCCATTATAGACATGAACACCTTATAATCAAGGTTTAGTATTGAAATGGGCCTGTATGAAGTTGGGTCTAATGGATCTTTTCCCTTTTTAGGTATTACAGCTACCACTGCTTTCATCCAGGATGTTGGTACTTCTCCTCCTCTTAAAGTACTGCTAAACAAAACCTTCCAGATCTTTATCAGTCTTTTCCATCCTAGCTTCCAAACTTCCACAGGAATACCATCTGTTCCTAGGGACTTTCCTGTAGATTGGTTATACAATTACAGTTTGTATTTCGTCTCCTGCTATCCTAAACATTAGTAATTGATCCTCATCTACCTCTAACCTTGGCATATTTAATTCTTTCATCATGATTTCCATAATGTTCTTCGTGTTTCACTGTTGCAGTCATTACATTTGTGTAATCCTGCTGGCAGGTTGCCCTCAGCCAACCTGAATTACAAAGTCTTGGGTCCTGTGTCGGCTGCTGTCGCCCCTTCCCTGACGTCAGGTCATCAGGGGTATAAAAGAAGCAGCCAACGCCATTTTCTTCAGTCTTTCTTGCCATGCTGTGCCCGCAGCAGAAGCAGTTCGCAAGTGCCGGTCTTTTCGTGTTTGAGTTTCAGATCCGAAGTCTTCAATAAAGCTAAGTACCCTATTGGGGAAACTTTTTTCTTGCTCCAGACCGATGTCAGAAAAAGTTATTAATCTTATTTCTTGTGGAAAATAAATACCTCATAAGGATTTTCATTCTTACTGTATTCCTTGCCTAGGCCCTGATCACAACGTTACTGGTTGTAGGTTTTGTGCTAGATTTAACCAACGCACTGTTAAGCGTTGGTATGATTTTGCTTTAAACTTTTTTGGACGCCGGTTTAATTATCCTGAAATGTCATCGGATAGCCATCTGACTACCGGAGTTTACAAAAAACGCAAAGAAAAGGATAGAGAAAAACAACTGAGGCCCAAAACCGAAGACAAAGCTTCTCCTAAGCCAGTCGCCGGTTCTCAGTGAGGTGCTTTTGCAGCCCCTGATGCCCGCTACTTGAGTCGCAGGCCGCTACCGACTCCCACGTGGAGTCGGCCATGCCGCTGGATACTCTAGGTATTGGAGCTTTGGATGCTAATCCCTCAGATGGGTCCGGAGCCGCTGAGCTTCTGAGGGTGTGTTCAGACCTAAACATCTTTACATTAAAATGACTTCAGCTTCAAAGGCAAAGACTAAAGCACCTTCTAAAGCAAGGAAACAAACTCAAGAGCCACGTGGACAGGCCTCTGTGCCCAAAAAACAGATGCTCAAAATGGCCGAAGACTTGATTACCTTGATCAGGGGTTCCCATCCCCTTCCTGATAAGAGGCGTAGGGAAGACACTGACTATGAATCTTCAGATCAGGTTTCTATTTCTTCTGATTCCTCTTCTGATCAGGAATATTCTCTACCTCCCTATGAGGATTCTGCTGAAGAATCTATACCTTCAGCATCTCCTCCTGAGGATTACTCCTTTGGGGAAACCTTGCACACCATGTGGGAGCATTTCCATTGGAAGAGCCAAGATTTTTCAGAATCTAAAAAGAGGCTCAGGGATTTTCTTTTACTACCTCAGCACAGGCCTCTAGCCATTCCACCTGTGTTAGACATTGTAGATGCGTTTTCGGAGTCTAGTTTGACCCCTGACTCCTTACCCCTAGCTCCTGTTAAGCCTGACAGATATTACAGGGTTCCTGACTCACACAAATTTCTTTTTAAAAACCCTGCTGCTGACCCAGAAACTATTTCACAGGGCCCAAAGGGAGTTAAGGCTTCCACTGCAAAAAACCCAACCCCCTCTGACAGAGATTCAAGGGCACTGGATAGATGATGAAAAAAGGTTTACACATCTGCAACTTTGGCTGTAAGAGCCTTAAACTGTCAATTTCATATGCTTAAGTATCAGCAACATGTCATGGGATTGCTTAAACAGAAAATTTTGTTAAATTCTGAATGTGCAGAAAACAAGAAAATGCAGGATTTATTGTATGAAGCAGAACAAGTTGGAAAACATACTTCGCAATGTGGTTTTGATTCTTTGGAGGCCTCCTGCAGGGCCGCAGTTACGGGTTCTGTAATTAGGAGGCATGCTTGGTTAAAGGAACAAAATCTGCCTGATCATGTTAAAGTTAAATTACTAGATGCACCTTTACAGCATGATACTTTGTTTGGTGTTAAGGCAGAAGAGGTGTTAAAGAAAACGGAGGACAAAGCTAAATCTGTGCAAACTGTCAAAGATTTTTTACAAGTACAGCCACCTAGGTTTAGTAGACACTGGCCTACAAAAAAAATGGTCCTTTCCTGTGTCAGACAGACCTCAAATGGGCAGATCCCAGGCACAAGGTTCTTATAGGCCCAAGCAATGGGGTGCTTCTACCTCCAAAGCTGGAGAAGATAGATCACAAACATACAGAAAACAGTCCCAATGACTTCCCCCTGCCTGCACCAAGCACTTATCTTCTGGCATCACCCTTAGGGGGAAAATTAGCACTTTTTGTTCAAAATTGGCACATCATAACCCAGGACAAGTGGGTTCTAAACATAGTCCAAACAAAATGAAGCCAGCAAAACAAGACCCAATTCAAATAACTGAAATTTATTTTATAAATCCATAGAACAGCAAGAAAATGCACAGACCGGTTTCGGCTGATATCACATATACAGCCTTCATCAGTGTAACTCAAGCAGAATCAAAGCTGTCTATTTATACATATAACACAGTTGTTATTGGTCAATCCTAAAGTTTGTCATTTAACCCTGGTGAGAAGAGACCGCCCAATTTAATGATCCACTTTTTCTCTTTAGAATTCAGTAAAGAGTGCCAACCAGTTTTGTTAGATTTTTTGCCACGAATAATATCAATGACAGTGAAAACAAAATTAGCAGTTGGATGTATGAGGTGATGTTTATATAGTACATTGTTTATCCTGCCTTTTTTAATATTACTGATATGTTCGGATATTCTTAGTCTGAGAGGCCTTGAAGTTTGGCCTATATAAAAGGCCCCACATGTGCAAGTTGCTAAATAAATTAGCCAATCAGAGCTACAATTAGCAAAAAACTTAATGTCATATACCATGGGTGAGTTCCTACTGGTGAATTCCTTTGTTTTGGATATCTTAGAGCAATTGATGCAATGTCCACAAGGATAACATCCTACTGCAATAGTGCCAGTAATGGTAGTCTGTATGGGTTCTAGAGTACTGTGGTTGTGTGAATGTTTATAATGATTAAAAGTGCTGCCTAAATTTCTACCTTTTCTAAAGGAAAACATACATTTGGGGGGGATGATGGAAGATAACTCATGATCATATGCTAGAATGTTCCAATGTCGATGAATACTCTGGATCAGGGCATCCGAATTCCTTCTATAAGTAGTAGTGAATCTGATGGGTTGGGAAGATGATGCAATATCAGATTTATAAGTCAATAAATCATCCCTCTTCATATGCCTGACTTTATGTATTGCGTCAAAGACATGACCCATTTTGTATCCCCTGGTCCTAAAGCGATTTGTCAGATCCTTATTTTGTTCACGGTAAGATGTTTCATCAGAACAGACACGTTTAAGTCTTATAAATTGTGATTTTGGAATATTTTTGGATATGTGTGGGGGGTGGAAGCTGGAGGCATGTAAGATGGTATTATATTCTGGGTATTTCCTATATACTCTGGTACCTAACGTGTCATCAGGTAATCTGTTGATCAAGACATCAAGAAAAGTAATATGGTAGTGATCAAAATGTAAGGTAAACTCTATACCCCATCGATTGTTATTGAGATATGCCAGAAAATTGTATAACTCATCCAATTCACCCCTCCAGACTGCCCAACAGTCGTCAAGGTATCTTCTCCAAATATCAAGATGTTCCAAATAGATATTATTATCAGAGTTATAGATCAAATCCTTCTCCACATAGGCCATAAAAAGGTCCGCATAAATGGGCGCGAAAGACGAGCCCATGGCTGTACCTTTAGTCTGCCAATAACAGACATCTTGATAGAAGAAGACATTGTTGTTCAAAACATAAGATGCCATATCCAAAAGAAATTCATTGAATTCACATGAATATAAACCCGAGGCATTTAACCAAAAGGATAACGCTTCTAAACCCCTAGAATGGGGAATGTGTGTATATAATGCACTTACATCGAAAGTACACATCCACCAGTCCGGATCCAGTTGAGTATCATTGATGATCTGAAGAAAGTTAGTGGTATCACATAACCGTGAACGAATGAGTGTTAAAAGGGGTTTAAGCCTGTCTGTCAAAAAAAGTGATAGGGGTTCAGTGATATAACCCCTACCTGAAACAATGGGTCTACCTGGAGGATGTGTAGGATGTTTGTGTATCTTTGGTAAGAAATAGATATATTGATTCGAGGAATCATGAACTAACAATTGATGCATAAGAGAACTGTCTATGATACCAATGTCTTTGGCATGTGAAAGAAAATTCTTCAATTTCATGCTGGAATCTAGGGGTCGGATTAATAACCATCTTGACATAATATTTTTCGTTAGACAATTCTCTGAGTGCTTCCTCATTGTAATAACTCCAATCCAAAACAACAACAGCACCCCCCTTGTCAGCTGAGATTACTACAATGTCATGGTTATGTTGAATGTTTCTGATAGCTAACTGTTCCTGAGTAGTAATATTATTAGTACGACAATCAGAAACAGATAGGACATAGTGGAGATCTTTGAGAATGTTGTTCTGAAATTGGGAAACAACGGGATGCATGGGAGGGTTGAATTGTGATTTATGATATGTGAATTTATCTGAAACATCAAAATTGTTAGTAGACCCAAAAAACATTCTTAAATTCAATAATCTACAAAAAGATACTACATCCTGTGCAAATGAATCCTCACTGACAAAAAAGCCAGGTACAAATGTGAGTCCTTTATTCAAAATAGCAATTTCGGTGGATGATAAAACATAGTTGGACAAGTTTAAAACATTGTTGTATTCAATTGTCTCTACTTGTTCATCACATGGTGTAATAGACCTTGAATGTCCGTGATGGCCTTTGTGTTTCCTCCCCCATCTTTTGTACCTGCTCCTAAAGGGACACCCATAGGTGTTCTCTTGGGGGTGGGTGAACCAGAAACAGACTGCTGCTCACTCTCAGGGCCCGAGGAAAATTCTTCCGTAGATGAACCAGTATCTGAGATATAAGTATGCTTAAGAATAGATTTTGGTCTCTTTCTTTTTGAAGGCCGACTTGTTTGAATATTAAATTTAACATGTTTTACTACATTAAAGGGGTTGTTGCCTTGGTAATCTGCCAAATCCCTATTGTATTTTTGAATTTTCTTGGTTTTAAGTTGAGTCTCCAAATTATTCAAATCAGAAGACACTCTGTCAAGTTGTTTATCAAAAAAAGATTTTTTTTCAAATGGTTTGACATCATTAGCCAGATCCAAAACAGAGTTTATCTCCTTGTCAATTGTACACTCATAATATTTGTTAAGAGCCTTGACAAAGGACATACTGGCTTGATGTTGAATTTCTGCCCATTCCTGTGATAATTCCTCATCTATATCTGACACTAAGGGCTGTATCCTTACCCTCAGTCCCCGTGGGGTAATATTTTTGGTAATATATGCCTTAAACAGCTTGGCATGCCACACATTGGATCTCAAAATACGTAAATATTTGTGAAGTTTGTCAAATGCAAGTAGCTTCGGATCCTAAAACTGCTCCAGAATTAGTATTTTCATTGTTGGAGCCCAAACCAAAGGCACTTAAATCTTCTCTGTCAGAAGATAAGCCTGATACAAAGGTAATCAAATCCATATTGAAAAATGCAGAAAAGACAATAATAGCAACAAGGCTACGTCAATCAGTGAGACAATAATAGACCTTGATGGGGCCTACGTCTACACACACTAGGGTCAGGAAAAATGGCAGGAGGCAAAACACTACAGAATAATAAAGTTGGTTGGCAAAAGTGACTCCTGGAATTGTTTTATCAATCAGAGCTCCCCTAAAAAACAAAGAGTGGCAAAAGCCCATCCAAAAAAGGGGGAAATGGCAGAAATAACAAGGCAACAATCCACGCTGTTCAAAGAGAATAAGAGACCTCAATCAGATATAAAAAAGAGAAGTCAATATCTCCTCAATGATTGGTCAAAAAATATTGGACAAAACATATAATGTATATAATGTATAGTGTACAATATCTGTTATAAAGAGACCCTTAAGAGATAGACATAATCAACAAACTAACAAAAATACTGGTGAATTCCAAACAAACAAAGGAATTCACCAGTAGGAACTCACCCATGGTATATGACATTAAGTTTTTTGCTAATTGTAGCTCTGATTGGCTAATTTATTTAGCAACTTGCACATGTGGGGCCTTTTATATAGGCCAAACTTCAAGGCTTCTCAGACTAAGAATATCCGAACATATCAGTAATATTAAAAAAGGCAGGATAAACAATGCACTATATAAACATCACCTCATACATCCAACTGCTAATTTTGTTTTCACTGTCATTGATATTATTCGTGGCAAAAAATCTAACAAAACTGGTTGGCACTCTTTACTGAATTCTAAAGAGAAAAAGTGGATCATTAAATTGGGTGGTCTCTTCTCACCAGGGTTAATTGACAAACTTTAGGATTGACCAATAACAACTGTGTTATATGTATAAATAGACAGCTTTGATTCTGCTTGAGTTACACTGATGAAGGCTGTATATGTGATATCAGCCGAAACCGGTCTGTGCATTTTCTTGCTGTTCTATGGATTTATAAAATAAATTTCAGTTATTTGAATTGGGTCTTGTTTTGCTGGCTTCATTTTGTTTGGATTTGGCTTTCCCTGAGCCGTGCATCTGTTTCCGGGCAAACTTTATGTGGCTTATGACTTCTAAACATAGTGTCACAAGGCTACAAGTTCCATTTCCATACTCTGCCAAAGGCAAACAGCTGGCCACATCTGCCAAAAAAAATAAATGGGCAGAGGCACAAAAACGAGTCTCATCCCTCATGGACATGGGGGCCATTCAACAAGTACCAGAGCAAGAGCAGGGACAAGGATTTTACTCAAGACTGTTCTTGGTACCCAGAAAGGACAAGGCCTGGAGGCCGATACTGGACCTATCTATTCTGAACACTTTCCTGGATATTCCAAAATTCAGAATGTTGACTTTGCAGCAGCTCCTGCCCATGCTGGGCAAGAATGCTTGGCTTGTGACTTTAGACCTAAAAGAGGCATACCTGCATGTTCCAATCAGACATACCTGCATGTTCCAATCAGACAATCATGCAGAAGATACCCAAGATTCAAGGCTGGTTCAATGCATCACCAATTCTCTGCACTGCCCTTTGGCTTATCTACTGCGCCCAGGGTCTTTACAAGGTGCCTGGCACCAGTAATTGCATTCTGCAGACAAAGAAGAATACAAATATATCCTTAATTGGACAACTGTCTCATTCAAGCAGAGAACAAGGACATTCTTCTTCAACATCTGGCTTTTGTGAAAAGACTTCTAACATGCCTAGGGTTCACTGTCAACAAAAATAAATCAAAACTAGTACCCTCACAAGAGATAACATTCCTGGGTCCAAGCTTGAATACAACTGCCCAGATGGCTTATCTCACGCCAGACAAACAAAGGCAACTGACTACCTATTTCAAAATGTTGGCAACAAAGGCCCAGTTATCTGCAAGAAAAAATCAGCAGGCTTCGGGCTTCATGGCACCTGCATCCTACTAATTCCATATGCAAGATCGCATATGAGGAGATTTCAGAGGTACCTAAAAAGTGTTTGGACTCAACATTGCCACAGCCTGGAAACAGTCATTACTCTCATTCCCTGCCTGCAACAGGAGTTTCGATGGTGGGCAAAGGCTTGTCACCAGAACAAGGGACAGCCATTCACATTACCTCCAGCCAGGCAGACACTAACAAAGGATGCATCAGACTATGCCTGGGGAGCCCACATGGCAGGAAGATGCATTCAGGGCACATGGTCCTCAAATCAAATGCATCTACATATCAATCAAAAGGAGATGTTAGCTGTTCAAAATGCCCTGACAGCCTTCAAGGACCTACTTCATCCGGGACAACTACTTATAAAGACAGACAATGCCACAGTCATGTGGTATATAAACAAGCAGGGAGGCACACATTCTTACCCCCTTTGCAGACTAGCCATGACCTTGTGGGACACAGCTTTAACTTACCAAGTACATCTGCAGGCACAATTCCTGCCAGGAAAGGAAAATACTTTGGCAGACGAACTAAGCAGAAATATCATGGATCCCCACGAGTGGAAGCTGGATCCACAAGTCTTCAGCATGATAACAAGGAAATGGGGATGCCCGGACATAGATCTATTTGTCTCCCCTCTCAATTACCAACTAAAAAGATTCTGCACAAGGACTTATCACAGACAAGCATGGAAAGTGGACGCCCTATCTTTCAGCTGGAAAAACCTATCAGTATATGCCTTTCCTCCACTGCCTCTCCTCCCCAAGGTACTCCTAAAGGTCAGACAGGAGAAGCCAAAGATGATACTGATTGCCCCAGACTGGCCACGCCAGTACTGGTATCCAATACTAAGAAACGTATCTCTATATCCAGCTTGGACCTTACCTCAAATACCTCAACTACTGTCCCAGCAAAACAATCAGATCATGCACCGCCAACTCAGGACATTAAACTTGGCAGCATGGCGGATAATGTAGTCATTCAAAAAACACCTCTCAGTAAAGCTGTGATAGATGTCATTGTGGAAGCCAGAAGGCCTAGTACTAGAAAGTCTTATGCTAGAAAATGGAAGAGATTCTGTGCCTGGAACCAGGCAGAAGGAACTGATACAGCGGTACCAAATATTCCTCAGATTTTGCAATACTTAACTGAGATGCTGGACAAAGGCTTATCTTTTTCATCAATTAAAATTCATGCCTCTGCCATTTCGGCTCATTACAATACAGAGCCACCACTTTTTTCTCACCCTTTATTAAAGCAGTACCTCAGAGGAACCAAAAATTTAAGGACCCCAAAGAGACTACCAATACTTGCATGGGACCTCAACTATGTCTTGGAAAAGCTCACCCTGCCTCCTTTTGAGCCAGCTGCTACTGCTGATATGAAGTTTTTATCTTGGAAAACAGCTCTGCTCTTAGCAATGACTTCTGCAAGATGAGTTTCAGAGCTACAGGCGCTCATGGCTGTGGAACCTTTCATCATTTTTCATCCAGACAGGGTCTCCCTGAGGACAAATCCAACATTTATGCCTAAAGTAGTGTCCAGTGTGGCTCGGAACCAAGCCATCCATCTGCCAACCTTTTACCCAAATCCACAGAACAAGGGGGAGAGAATTCTGCATTCTTTGGACGTACACAGCTTAGATTCTACTTGGACAGAACCAAAGCTTTCAGGAAGACAGAGCAATTACTAGTGGCATATGCTGCAGGATCACAAGGAAAGCATATCTCAAAGCAGACTATTTCTAAGTGGTTAGGCCACTGCATTCGTTTTTGCTACTTACATCATGTCAAGCCAGTGCCTAAGGGCATTAGTCCTCATTCCACCAGAGCTGCAGCCACCTCAGCAGCTTTTCTCAGGGGAGTACCAACCAGAGACATTTTAGAGGCAGCTACTTGGAGTTCAATGCACACCTTTACAAAGCATTATCATCTGCCACTCTACTCTAAATCCAGGGCAGGCTTTGCCACTGCAGTTCTGCAGGGCCTCATAGCCACTCCTACTGCTGTCTAGTTCCAGCCTCCCCACTATAGCTTTGGGACTCTACCCAAATGTAATGACTGCAACAGTGAAACACGAAGAACATAGTACAGTTGTGTACACTTACCATAAATGTAGATGTTCGAGTGTATTCACTGTTGCAGTCCAGGTTACCCACCCGCCCTCCCCCTTTTTTCTTTTGGATCTTGTCTCTCCTTCTCTGATTTATACTACCTATGTGGTGTATTTGCTTATAGATGAAGGTAAAATTTATATTGGTGTATTTCTGAATATATATATATAAAGTTTGGCTACCCTTTTTGGAGGCACCTGACATCTGGGGCAAGAAAAACTGAAGAAAATGGCGTCTGCTGCTTCTTTTATACCCCTGACGACCTGACGTCAGGGAAGGGGTGACAGCAGCCGACACAGGACCCAAGACTTTGGAATTCAGGCCGGCTGAGGGCAGCCTGCCAGCAGGATTACCCAAATGTAATGACTACAACAGTGAATACACTCGAACATCTACATTTATGGTAAGTGTACACAACTGTACTTTACCTCTACAGGATCTCTTTTTACCTTCCTTTCTTATAGGCTCCTTAAGCTTGGTGACAGACCTTTTTACTTTCTGTTGCATAAGTCATTATTTTAAAAGTTTTTGTGCTGTGCTGTTATAAAAAAAAAAAACAGTTACTTAACAACAGTCTTTCTAAACATGTGCATATTATCAAGGTAATCCCTTATTTTCTGCTTCGCATTCTGCAGTTGATCCTCTTCTTGTTCCGTGAGATTCCCCTGTTCTGCAGTGCATTAACATTTGTCTGCCCCTCTAAATAATTCTTGTTACTTCTTAACCATAGCTCCCTTTTTTTTATTTCCACCCTATTTTTAAACTCCATCTTAATTTTATCTCTCTCCATAGCTGTATTTTCAGATGCAATTTCTATCCTCACTAATAGCCCTTGAATAATCTCGACTACCCATTCCTTAAATTCCTCTCTTTTCTACGGATAAGTGGAAAATCTCCAGTGTCTCATTTTTATTTCATTACCCTGTGTTTTTATTTTAGTTATTATTGGCACATGATCTGAAATAGTTATTGGGTACGTATCAAGACCTTCAGTTAAATGCACGTCCCTTTGAAATGTAAATTCTGTTTAGCCTATCCCAGTTTTATATATTGGGGAATAATATGTAAATTCACTCCAAACCCCCTATTACTGAATTCACATCTCTCATGCCAAATATTTTCATAAATTTCTTCAAAAATCTACCCCCTTTGTTATTCTTTCCCTTCTGGGCCCCCCCAGACACATCTTCAATGTTACAAATCACTTTCAATCCCTACTTATAAGTAATATTCCTTGCTGAAAACTGATTATTTCTCCCAGAATTTTCTTCAGCTCCATTATGGCAGTTTAAGGTGAAACATAAATGCATGTCAGTGTAACCCACCTCCCGTGCCAGTAGCCCTTTAGCACTACAAATCTACCATTATCTTTTTTATTTTCTTCTATCACTGTTGGAGCTCCTCTTGCAATTAATATAAGTACGCCTCTTCCTTTGTCCCAGGTGTTCCGCTGAATAACCATCCTGAAAACCTTTCTTTATCAAATTTCACATGTTCACTTCTTTCTAATTGTGTCTCCTGTAATGTAGCTATTTGCATTTTAATATGGTTCACTACTCTTTCTTTTTTGTATTTATCTGTGAGACTGCTGACTGTTAAAGACATTGCATTAAAGTATCATTGCATTAAAAAGTTATTATTCCCACATTTTATGTAGAACACCTTTTTTGTTAAATGTCTAATTCCAGCTTTTGTGTTACATTGGGTTTGAGAGGGTGGCTTAATGGCTAAGGTGTTTGCCTTACAAACACAAGGTGCAGGGTTTGAGTCTCACAAGGGATAATTGACTGGACTCAAAATGGCTCACAAGGGCAGTTAGCTTAGTACTAAACTATGAACCTATGCATACATTGTTTGACAAGTTGAACTTTTTACAATTGTTTCTTGTCATATCCTTTTGAGCCTATGTCACATATCACAAAACCCTTTTTTTATTTAAAGCCGTCAAACAAAAAAGAAACACACCCCCAATACCCCTCAAAACCTATTAACTTAATACTAACACACAAAACTTTGTACATCTTCAAACACTGAAGTTTTACCCTCCTAATAGGAACAAAAGTCCCAAACTGACAGTAACACTCACTGACTTGAATTAACCTAAAAGAAACGTTAAGCTTGCTAAGATGCATGGTGCAGCCTGTGCTTCTACTAAATGCTAATTGGTTTTGTCTTTTTGTTATAGCTCTCCCAGCTGGGAAAAACCCCTGAACGCTTTTAGAGAACATTTATGTTCTAGCCAATTTCTCTTCTCATATTTTTCTTCAGCCAGTCACTCAACACTAGCTTGTAGCCAGTTTCTCTTTATCAGATTGTCTCCATGGAGACACAAGAACCAGGCAATCAGTTTCTCTTTATCAGATTGTTTCCATGAAAACATGAAGACCATCTGCAGAATTGCTATTGAGCATACGTTTTTGCTAGAAAAAAAGGCTAATAATATTAAATATGTTTTCATTTACTTGCTTAATCTTAAAATTGGTACTAAATCAATCTAAGGTCCTTAATCCAGTCATTCCCCCATGCAAGAATGAGAAAAAGCATGTTATTTTTTCTTTTGTCATGCTGTTTTAGCCAGGCTTTTTTTCATTGCATTGCCTGCATTTCTTAAAACTGAAGAAGAAGAAAGAGATAAGGGAGAAAAAAAAACTGCAGCACCTGTTCACATTCCCCATTACATTTAAAATAACTGAAAAAACTTTACTTTGTAGCATGCAAAGAAAACCATAGACCACAAAAATAGTGCTAGTAAGAAAAAAAATCTTTACTTACATTTAAAGTTTCTCCCTCCTATTTCCCTCCACAAAGCATTTTTTGAACATTAATGACATGAAGTGTGGCATATGCTTTAGAGTCCCCCACAAGTCCAACAAATTCTGAAAAAGTCCAATATTTCCAGATTTTCTTGTTCTGTCATATTTCACACATAATTATTGCATTGTAATCCCACATTAAATATCTGGTTTTATTACTGTTTATCACCATCTCCCATATCCTGTCACTGCTTCATTTCCACGTACTCTCAGCTCTTCTAGTCATTTCTCATGCTCCCTTCCTTCACTCCAACATTTTCCATTGAAACACTGGAAAATGTTTCACAGGTACAGTCTTTCTGTGGTCTTTATTACCAGAAGAACAAGAAGCAGAATCTCTTTCTGTTTCACAGCTCACTTTTTGTTGGACAAATTTTGTATTTCATCCTTAGCATGTACATCATTAAAAAAATGTTTTGCCCCTCCAGGGAAGAATATTTTGAAGACAGCTGGGTACAGCAGTTTGAATCTCACACCTGTATCTTGACATTCCCTGAATAGTGGAATAAATTTGCTTCTCTTATGCATGGTGTACAATGAGTAATCATTCTCCACAAACACTCTGCTGTTTCTCACTTTTAGTGCTTTGTCCTTTAGCCCCAGATTTGTCAAAATCAGCTCCGTATGCTGGTAGGATTGCATCTGTACAAATAAAGGTGAAGTTTGCTTTCTCATAGCCAAGTTTGGCCACTACACACTGTGATGCCCCTGAAGTGGCCCAGTAATCAAGGAGCCTCAATCCTTACCACTGGCAACAGCTAGGGGATGTACACAGTGGGAGGATGGCAAGTACACACACAGTAGAATGCAGTTTCCCTTGAGAGCACACAGAGACCACAATCAGTCTGGGGCTGGTTTCTCCCTCTTTCTCCAGATCCTCAGTAAGACTCCCCACTGGCACAGCTATAGGGTTGAGATCTCAGCTGAGTGGCCAAGCCAAAACCTCCAGCACCCTCTTTGTCCAACCAGTGCTTCTTGTC
The DNA here is from genome assembly GCF_019279795.1 of Protopterus annectens. NCBI lineage: Eukaryota > Metazoa > Chordata > Ceratodontiformes > Protopteridae > Protopterus > Protopterus annectens. The sequence goes on along the minus strand of NC_056727.1, from coordinate 96,882,944 downwards.
CCTGTCCAGGTAGCTGACACACACACACACACACACACACACACACAGACACACACAGACACACACACACACACACACACACACACACACTCCTGGGAAAGGCTGGCACAGGTTTACTAGCTGTGCCCCCTTCTGCCCAGACTATAGTTTCCACTGCCACCAACCACTCTTATTAGATACTTTTAAGGCCCTTAACATAGTGTCCAATCCTACTATTTAATGTTACTATTAATCCAAATGGTAGTCTGACCAAGAGCAATGCTATTTAGGAGTGGCCTGTATGGTGTCCCCTAATACATATGCTAGTACTCTCAGAGCTCAAATATATTTCTCAAATATCAGCCACAAAGATAGGTTTAAAGACATTAAATGATAAAAAAAAAAAAAAACTCAGTGTATCAACACAGTAACTTTACAGTTCAAAATCACAGGAACTATTTAAAACAACATTGCAGGTCAGTCTCAAATAAATACAGAAAACATCTAAACTAATCTTCACTGTATTCCTAACTGTATCTAAAAGAGTTACTCTGCCCTAAAAAAAAAACATTTACAGCAAGGCAAGTGCAGACGTAATGATGAGTGGATGTTTCCAGGACAGAGACAAAATACAAAATGCACAGTCTCTGAGAGAGTTCTTAAAATACTATAAAATATTGCTGGGTTAGCTTGGATGACATCACTTTTTCCTACCTGACTTCAGTTTCTAAGCTAAACCCCCTTTTGTCAGAAACTAACTGAATTTAACATCTCTGTGTGAAAAATACGCGTCTCAGATGTTTGCTGAGAACTGTGCAACTGCTAGGAAGTCATAAAGCAATAAAACACTGCTGCATCTCAAACCCAGTAACTACTTCTCTTTCAAGACAATAAAATAACTTCTGTCTCTAGACATTGTGTCTGCTACACTGAAACTGAGAGATAACCTTTATAGCTCAATCATAAAACAATTTAATTTCAACTTATTTTCTTGAAGTTTTGCAAGTTAACTCTGCTCTAATTTTTGCTGTTAAAAATATATACAGTCACACAATTACAATTGTTTCTATACAGTTCTGTTCTAAGTCAGCAGAGCATGCTGTAATTGCATTCTTGAAGCTCAGTGCTATACAAACCCTGTTCAACACATAGTTCTGTATAAATCACGTCAATATTCACAAATGACAGAATTGTTTACAAAATTCCAGATAGCTGGGCGGGCAGTGTTACACACATAATGTGCCCTTTCAACTGACATCTCTTGCTGTGGAATACCAGTCCAGTTGCTTATTTGTGCTTTCATAAAATGAATGTAGTCTGTTCCTTCCAGCTTCTCTAGTTTATCTGAAAATCTCAGGATTTCCCTATGTGCTCTGTCCTTTAATTCTATTATTTTTTTTAAACATCTCTTCCTGAGCAGTCCCATATTCAGCCAGCCTATTCTTCATTTCAGCCTCTGATGTTTGCAGCCTTATCATCTCATCTGGATATTTATTTAAAGCCTCTTCCATTTTTCCAGCATTTTGTTGTTTGTGTTGTTATACTCCATCAGTGTTTCATTTATTTTAATCAGGTCGGTGTGCATTTGACTGATATATTACTGTAGGGCACTGGAATTCGTGTCTGGAGGTTGCATTGCGTTATGCTGAAGAGCTACAGAACTTTCCCTAGTCATTGTTTTTTTCCACACATTTTGTAGCTGATTTTTTTCCAGGTCCTCCGTATTTCTTTTTTGCTGGCATCCAGGCAGTACACTTACTAGCAAGTTACTGAAATTTACCCATAAACACAAGTCTACTGGCCTTCTCTGGTTTCTGTTTTCACACTGTGAGAGCTACAATTAAGCTGTTAGTCAATGTGCAGCCATATTGGAAGTAATGTTTTTAATGTTTTTCTAGCCTATTTGTTTAAATTAAATTGTAACTTAAACTAAAAATATTAGTCTACAACTGCACCCGTATAAAACAGAGAAATTATCTTTTAATTAAAGTATGATCAGCACACCTTTACATCTTTCCCCAGCTGTTCAAGATCACAGCATTGTATTAAATTGCTTCATTATAGCCTTTATTTTGTTGCTTTAATATCACTGTTATAACAACTGTCACTGATAAAACTCCTCCACCTCCATTTCCTCTGACTGCATACTGTGAAGAAATGTTTTACAGTGTAACATGTTGTTTGAATTTTGAAATAGTCATAGACTTGTTAATAAGAATAAAAAGTGTTCTACGTACAGTTACTTTTATAGTTCAGTGCCATGTGAAGCATAAAAGAAATAAGGTGGGGTTTATATACTTTGTAGTTCTCCCATTGGGTTAATGAACTCAACAGACTTCCAGTCTTTTTCAACCACTTATTTTTGTGGAACCATACTTTACATGTTTAAACTGGTTTACCTTGATTTTGTCACAAATGGCATGTGCGATCATGCATTTGAGCGACTCGATAGAGTGAATTACGGAACACTTCCGAGGATAAATGTCGAAAATGGTTTGATGGAAAACCATTTTCGACATTTGTCCATGTGTTTGAATGGAATAGTACATTCGCTTATTAGCCATTCGGACACTTTTTGAGTTTACAGTTTTTTGCTGCCTAACTTTCGACCTTATAGACATTGTACAAACAGCACACGATCAAATAAAGGTAAACAGTCTAAACTACATCTAATGGGATTGATGCTTTCCAGTCCACTGGTTTATTCACTAATTTCACATTCATGCTGGTCATCAACCATTTTCCAAGCTTTCTAGCTCACTGTTTGCTTTTTAAACTTTTTTTTTATTATCATTTCCTCCTTATTCTGTTCTACATCTAAATAAATGGCTTTTGTCCTCCAGGAGAAATATTATAAAGACAGACTGATATAGCCACTTGAATTTCACAACTGCCTTTCACATCCCATGAATGCAGGGATAAATCTGCTTCTCTTTTGCCTGGTGGATAGCAAATATTAATTTTCCATAAACATACTGGTGTCCCCAGTTTTATTATGTTTCCCTTCTGGCACAGTTTTATCAGGAGTCTGTATTTCTGCTGGTATGATTGCATCTTCAATGATGTAGGTCTTGTCTGGTTTCTTATGGCCAGATTTGGAGCATATACATGACATGTCCTCCCACTTGACGAATCTTGCTGTGGAACACCAGTCCAGTTACTTATTTGCACTTTCATTAAATTAATGTAGTGTGTTTTTCCAATCTCTCTTGTATACAAAAACATCACAGGTTTTCCTCCGTCTCCTATCTAGCTTTTCCTGAGAAGTATCCTGTTCAGTTAGTCTTTCCTTTACTTCATTTTCAGATTTCTGCGTTATTGGCTTATCTAAATAGCTACTTAAATAATCTGTTTTCCTGCATTTTGTCATTTGACTTTATGTATTCCTACAGTGTGCACTTACATTAAACATAACTGAATGTATTTTACTTATTTTCACCAGAAGTACCGGGAGCCATCTCCTGTACTGCAGCTTTAATGTGAACTGATTTTTGATGGACAGTTGCAGGGCTCTTCCCAGTCAAAGATTTTCTAGTCGATTTTCAGTTATTTTTCTCAGAATTTTTTTCTTTGCTGGCATTCAGGAAGTGTGGTTACTAGCTAGTAACTGAAATTCACTCATGTTAATAACTTTTTCTGGCTTTTATCAATTTTTCATATCAGAAGAAATGCAGTCTGTGTGCTGTTTGATGTGCAGCCACCTTAGAAATCTGAATTTTGTTTAATATTTAGTTAATTTGGCAGCTATTTAAGGTTTTAATGTGGATAAGAGGCTCAGTGTGCAAGTCAGCTTAAGGTGGATATCTATTCAGATATCCTAAATTGTCAGCCAGAGTCGTGTTTGACTTGGTGTAAGAAATGATGTACAAAGTTTAAGTATTTTAGAATGTTTAATTGCTAATAGCTGAAAATTGTGTAGTGCATTTTGCAGTAAGCAATTTAAATTATTTATTCTGTCTGAGTTCAGGAATGCTGGATGTTAACTTCCTTCTAGAAACAACAGTAAATCAGATGTTATTTTCAGAGCCTCAGTTTGTAAAACCATACATGTTCATAACTTGTGAAGCATGTCTGCCATGCATGGTGCATCTATTTTAAAATTGTTTGGCACAGTCGGATCTTTTCAGCGATTTAAGTGCTAGCATTCCAGCTCACAGGTTTGATTTTTGTAGCTGGCAGTAACTACAAATTTTATGATTTTTTTCATATTTTAAAACCGTATTTTTAATTATGCCATTTAGACACCTAGTATCAGCATCTGACTTTTATACCAGTGTTTTAGTAATGTGAAATTATAAGAATGCAAATTAATAGGGTATTGACACAGATTAAAAATACCTTATTCTTATAACCTGGCAAAGATTATTATAGCTCTGAAGCACTACTAGGCAGAGTTCCTGTATCAGTGGATATTTTGTCCAGACTGGTGTCAGCTTTACAATGATAAGTCACCTTTCATGTTGCCATGCTTGTGTTTACAGAGAGATTGACATACATATGAAAAGTGTAATTTTCATAAAGTGAAACATAAACTGTTGTGTGTTTCATAGAGGTTGTATATCAAAGACAAATTTATCCAGACTTGTCAGTATCAGAATGATACTTAACTTATGTTTTCATGTTCCCTTATGGAGATATTGTCATAGATATGAAAAAATTAATGATTTACATATCTGGAAAAAAAGAACAAAGTGTTATATCTCTGCAGGTATTCTAGGCAAAACATATTTATGAGACACTTTTGCCCAGAGTGATGTCATCTTCAGAATTTCTCCCCCACTATGCTGTCTTACAGCGATATTGACGCTGATGACATATTTCTAATTATCTGACATAGAAACAAGCCGTTTTATCTTTGCAGCTGTACTGGATGGAGTTCATATATCTGTGGCAGGTTTGCTCATAATGATGTAAGCCTTCCTGTGTGTCTTATAATGCTGTTCAAGTAGTAAAAAGTTCTTAATGTTCATATTAATATGAAAACGTACCATCTTTAACAGTGCATATTTATGAGCAAATAACTGTGGTGTAAAATGACAAACTCTTTGCAGTGTCATGTTTTCCTGAACTCAGTTAGTTTTCTAGAAATTTCTGGAAACTCTGTGTCTTTGGGGTGCTCATGACTAAGGCTAAGCTTCCATGACCTTCCAAGTCTTTGTCTAGTACACTGCATTTACAGATCATTAGGACATATTGTATATCTATTGCATCTCTTTTTACAGCCACTCATGTAAACTAACATCCCCTCCAATAATCGAATAACCCCTTTGTTATTTAATTATTTTTTGAATTAGCAAATGTGGTTAATACACATATAATTCACTACAAGCATACTGTTTGCTGCTGCTCCATTGTCTGACTGTCAAAAGTCTGGGAATTCGGTGGTACAAAAATGTTTCTTCATTCTCTCTTTCTCATTGAATATGCAACAGCATAGTACACTTGTTTAAAGTCTCTCAGTCAATACCAAAATTAAGTATTTTTGTTATTTTTTGGTTCGGGTCATCTGCATTCTGTTTATTGAAAAATAAAAAGTGAACCTGAGAGTGAATGAACTTTCCCCAGCAGGTGTGTGTTGAGTGTTATTCGCAATGAGCTTGTGGCTCAGTCCATACTTCTGATTGGCTGTGTTTTGTGCCAGCTGACATGATATGATGCTACAGTATGGACAGCATGCTAGGAGTACTCATGGTTTAAATACCTGTTTTTTTGTTTGTTTGTTTGTTTTAATTTGTATTATGTACAGCACTAGGAAGCAATGAGTCGGGATACAGCAGCAAGGAATGGTAATAATTCTAAATGATGGTAATGGTGAGCTGGACAACTCAACAAGATATGGCGTTAAAATCAAATTTATTCGATTTCTAAGAACATTTATTTATTTATTTTTCGTAAGTCAACACAGTATTCGTTGAACAAGAGCAAGTACATTTTGCACTGGAGAGAAATGCGGCCTTGAAAAGTTTGCTCTCTTACGTATGTTTGGCATTTGTAGTACATGTGAACTATTTTGCCTTCTGAATTAGCCCTTGGGTGATTGTAGCACTGTTCTTCTAGATGTTGATCAGTGAAAATAACACCATATAATACAGTTTATGTGTAGATAAACTTATGATTAAAAGGTCTGCTGCTGAGCAACAAAGACAAAATGCTGAACATAAGACGAATGACCCAAAAAGAAAGAAAACAAAATGGAAAACCATGTTTTCCCAGGCTACCCTGCAATACTGTACAATGTGTGTGTGTGGGGGGGGGGGGTGGATGGGAGGGAGGGGGCTGTATCTCTAACCCCCACAACTTTTTCTAACTGAGGTTGCACAGCTGTGGGGGAATGCATAACCCTGAGGTTTCAGGGTTGTGTAGTGTCTGAGTTATAATCAGCAAAAACGTTCCAGAGTTTGACCTTCCAGTTCTGCTCTTTTGATACTTGACCTTTTGATTGTCAAGTTTTTTTTCCCGACTTTGTTATATTTATTTTCACTTCAGGTTATATCAGTTGTGCAGTCCATGTGCATGTTTCAAATGCTCTAGCAGGCAGCCCACAGTCTTACTAATCTGCAGACTTAAACTACCTGGTACATCAGGTCCACCACAGAACTGAAGTTTATGCCCCCCCCCCAAAAAAAAAGGTATTGTTCGAAGGTGGCTAAGCTTGCTCATAGCTGTTATTGTAATACACGCAGTATTTTATATCCTTTCTTCCCTTGGAGCCTTATCTTAATCCAGAATTGGATCCGCTTATTGTTTACCTTAATGCCCATTTTCAGAAATCATCTCTTTCCTTTTCCAACCTTGTATCTCTGTCCAGTTTCCTTCCTGTTTTCCCTGTAGATCTCCAATCACCACATTTAACAGTTGCTTTTCTACCAGTTCTTGTATATCTTTAAAATATTGCGGTAAGTCATCACATTCCCAAAAGATATGCACCTAACAAGTTGAGTGCCCCATTGCATCTCCAACATATACATTCAGCCCTTGGGTACATTCTAGCAATCTTCTTGGGAGTTTAAAAATACCTGTATGTGCATTTCAATTCAAACCTTTGTAGATTTCACTGTATACCTTGAAATCCAGAATGTTTGAGACAATTCTTGTTCAGTTACCTCAGTACCATATTCCCTCAGCCATGGTTCCTTCATCTTTCTTATGGTGTTTCCTTTTGTATTACTTAAAATCTTATAAGCCCAGGACAGAGCTGCCTTACTTGCTTCTTTCCCTTCTCTGCACTCCATAACAACCCTAGGAAGATTTGATACTTGATTTCCTTCCCCCATGTCAACTCTTTTAACATACATATGTACCTTATTTGTTCCCACATTAACTTGTCATCCAGTTGAAAATTTTTAACCTCTGTCCATGTCTTTTTTCTATTTTCCATGTTCAGTTGCACCCAGTGTCTAACCCTAGTCTGTATTTTTTATCCAATTCTGTACTCTCCTATCTTTTTTTATTCTCCCTATAGGTAAGATCGTGTACCTCCTTCCCTTTCATACAGAGCCACCTACAGATTTTACATCTCCATTAATAATGGAACATGTAGCTCATCTTGTGGAAATCCAGCAACACTTCAAGATCTTTTCCATTTCCCAGACCTTCACTCTTCTCCCAAGTCATATTTTTTCCACTTGGCTACATAACTCTGCTGCAAACACCTTAGGGGCAAAGATAGCCAACATGCCTGTGAATATGTTTTGACATTTGGAATCCCACCCCCTCTGTTTTTTTTTTAGGCATTGCCACAAACTTCCATGTAATCCTGGGTTTTCTACTTTTCCAAAAGATCTGCACCATTACATGCTTTACCTTATTTAGGTACACTGCCTGTGGCAACCGTCAAGACACGTGTCCTGGGTATAACAGTTTTGGTAATGTGAACAGTTTCAAAAACCTGCACCCTTTGGTTTAAGTCAAGAAGAATAATTTTCCACCTTCTAATCATGTCCCCAACTTTATCAAGTGCCATATCTCATTAGGTCATCTAATAGGTCTCCTCAAAGATTTCTCCTGGGCATATATCTAGATATCTGATAACTTTATAACCTCATAAATTACTGTGTTCCTCCCGTAATTCATCTTGAGGAATAAAATGCATTGCCGGTGTCTTGACTTTCTTTGTTTATTTTGTAACCCGTTCTTCTACTGAACTCTTTAAGGATTCTCCACAGATTATGTATATCTTTCTTTGAGTGTGTAATTGTAACTTAAACATACCATACTCCCCACTCATATTCTATAATTACAAGTTAGCAAGTTCCATTACTTGGGGTTGCAAATCCAGAGCAAACAGTAACCGGGAAAGAGGACATCCCTGCCTTGTTCCTCAAGACAAAGTAAACTTCTCCAAAAGCCAAGCTCTGACTTTTGTTATGGTTCTCGAGCCTTCATATATCCTTTGTACAGACTCACTGCCATGGAAAGGAACCTCCAGTTCCTCATTAGCTTAAACAAATACCCCCACAGGACCCTCTCAATTGTCGTCTTGTCTTTACAATGACAAAATTCTTATCTACTTTTACCTTATTTTTGCTTTTTGCGTTATCAATAACGTTATTAAAAGTGTGTATATTGACCTCTGCTCCCCAGGTATAATTATGGTTAAAAACATTTGCTATTTTATTGGCAATAACCATTGCAAAGAATTTATAGTCATGGTTTAATATTGATTTGGGTCTGCTGGAAGGGGAAGGGTATGAGTTTCCCCCTCTTTTGAAATCATTGTGGCAATACCATCCTTCCAGGAGTCCACAGGAGTGCCCCCTGTAACATATACAGCAAAGCTAGACAAGTGGTTATTACCTTATCCTTCACCAACCTCCAAACCTCAGTTGAGATTCCATCCTTTCCTGGTGTTTTATTGTTAGCCATCTTACTTCACACCTCCTCTAATCCCCCCTTTCACAATATAGGCCAATTTATGTCTTTACACCCCTGACAACATTGAGCGGTCCAAATCCCCCACCAGGCATTCTACAGTTCTTTGAGGTACCTCTAAAACTCTTCCAGAATATCGGGTGATATCACTTCTCCCTCATTGTCCTCCTCCATCCCCCAAATGTAGACACTCCTCTCTCAAGCTTCTCCTAATACAGTCTGATAATGCCCTTATTGACTTAGATGCAATACTAAATACATCTGCTCCATACATTCTTTTCTGAGGGCAAGTCACTTATCGAGTACTTCCTGTAACACCTACTTAATCACACCCTCTCCTCTTCTGCCTACTTCAGTCTCTCTCTCTCCTTCTTTCTCTTTCTGTAGGACCTCTAATTCCTGAAGTAATCTCACTCTCTTCAACCTAATTTCTCAATCTTTTTGTTTTGTATGCTGTTCCACGCTGCGTCTGACTCTCACTTTGCATTGTTACAACTTTCCCCACACCACCTATTTTCTGATAGGTATCCTGGAAATCTCCATTGTTTCACTAGTTTTCATGATCTCCCCAACTTCACCTATAGTCTAATGCATAATCCAAAATCAATGCTGGATTTTAAGTATACCTGTCCTAGGTCTGCTGTATTCTTTATATTTGTATAGACCGTATCTATTTTTGATTGCTGTTTATGTATTGATGACCAGTAGAGAAATCCTGCCTCTCTTTCCCTGTTTGACCTGTGGCCCCGTACTTCGGTTAACCCTACCAATTCTGTAAAGCTTGCTAAGAACCTGTCCTCTTTAGTTACCCTTCTTAAACAAGATCTTCCACTTACATCACTTCTTCTTATGGTAATGTTCCAGTCCCCTATCACCAGGGCTACATTTTTTTAAAATGACACTGTTTTGGCCATAACAGCCCTAAACTGCAGACACCATCATTTTAGGGGGAAGCCATGCAGCCAGTACCATCAGTTTCTTTCCCCAGATCCATCCTATGCATTCAGTAGTATCAGTTTCTTTCCCCTGGATGCATTCCATACGTTTTACAATGCATCGTCTCTTGTCAGTTAATTTCTCTTACACCTTAACTGGTGTGCCTTTTCTCCCCTGCTTCTCCCACATGACATCTACTAAAACTGTGTATCTCCCTCTATTGAATTTTTAAAGGTCTGTTATCCTAAGGTACATAGCTAGTAAAGCCAAGACCTCCACTCCAGATATCTTTGCACGTAACGGAACCCTATCTCCCTTCACAGATTGGCCAGCATTGTTTGGTATATCCACCTATCATCATTTTTATGTCTTGCCTCCCTTAAAAGACACTTACATCTAGATAAATACTTCCACCAACTCAACCCCCTCATATTCTCACTCTTTCTTTCACCATGTAGTCCTATGCATTCATCCTCATAACTGCTATCACTGTGGCTCCCTTCTTCATTGCCCCTTAAAACCACTTTACTAGCTTTAAAAACACACACACACTCACATTACACTCCCCCCCTCCCTCCTCAAAATGTTTACAGTCCCAGCTGCTCCAGTGATATAGAGGGATAAAGCCCTGAATGTGACCCAGGAGACCCATGATTGATTGCTGGCTCAGTCATTGATAAGTGTGGCAAGGAGGAATGGAACTGTGTCCATACTAGGGTGGAAGCATTTATGTGGACATTCCCCTTGACATCCCTGGTGAAGACTGAAGTTTGTGTAGAGAAATATGTAGTGTAAGAGGGGGTTAGAGTGAGAGCATAGCTGAGCTTCTGTGAGGGTGAAGATGATAAAAGCTGCCTGTCCCATGGCATGCCTGCCTCCATGTTGCCAGAGAGAGAGAGCGAGGGAGGGGAAACCATGGTAGGCCTTGAGAACCCCCCCCCCAACAAATGTAGGACAGCACCACACTCCCCCAGGATGTCCTTATCTTTCATATCAGCCCCCATCGTAATCTGTATGTCTGGAGGTAGAATGGCATGACCAGTAGACCCAAAGCTGGTTGTTGGGCACTAGGAATAGCTGTCATAAAGAAGCAATGGGGCACATATCATACTTCCCTCGTGAAAAAACGTTTACAATCCTGTGCGACTGTATACAGCCACTCTTCCAAGGCTGGAGATCTCCTGTCCCCAATACCTCAATTCAGATGCTCTCCACCAGGCATAACTATGTCCGTTGTCTGAACTCATGGACAGTGGAAACTAGGTATGCTATTGCTCTGGCTGCTAGTTTTGGATGTTGTGTTGGTAGATTGTCTGCAGCTAGGGTAGTGGGCTTTAGTTTACTAAGCAGTTTTTTTATTGTTGCAGTTGATACGGGTTGAAGTGAGATGGTTATAATCATCTTTATTTGGACTTGGAATGTCTAGGGTTGAGGAGGGTGGCTGTTTTCTAGACAGGGCTAATATGGTGTTGGTAAAGTATTTATTGAATTGAGTAGCAATATTTTCTTTATTATTCAGGTTAGTAGGTTGGAAAGTGCTAGCTTTACCTGGTTGGAGTAGATTGTTTATTGCTGTCCAGAATTTTTGCGGGTTCTTTTGGTATTTAGTTTGAGTATCGGTGTAGTAGTTTATTTTGTTTTGCCTAATTTGTTTCTTTGCTTTATTTCTAAGCTTGTGGTAGTTTTGTTTAGCGACTTTGGATTTAGTTTTGTACCATTGATCCGGGGCTTTATCTTGCTACTAATAGAGACCTTGTTTCTTTTTTTAGCCATGGGGCATAATTGGATTTTACACATATTGTCCTGGTAGGAGCTTGAATGTTTAGAATAGAGAAAGATATTATTAAAGGGGAAGATGTTTCAGTGGCACCCAGTTGGAGTGGTTTAGGGAGCTGATGAAGTTTTTGGAGTTAAGTTGCTTTGTGTTCCTTATTTGTTGGTAAGTTGTTTGTTTCTTTGAGTTATTTCATTGTCTGGTCATACAGGTTTGGAGATGGTCACTCAGACAGTCTGGAAGACAGCCAGAGGAAACAGTGTGGAGTGGTTTGTTTGTTAAGATCCAGTCGAGTATGGATTGCTTATTAGATGACTTACTGATCCTGGTGGGGAGTTGTATGAGCTGGGTAATGCCATACACATTAATGTGATTAGTGGGATTTTGAGAACTACATGCTGTCCAAAACATATTAAAGTCACCCATGATAATAGTTTATTGGGGCAGGGATTTGTCAGACCAGCTACTGGAACTTCAAAACCAACTGATAGTATCCCAACTCACCATTGCCCACAAGATCTTCTACCAACCCAACAACACTTTTATACTCTCCAATCTCATCCTCCAGTACAAAAATCTTAACTCCCTGCGCTCTTCCAACAAACTCCTTGCCTGTATATGCAAGTCTAACAGCCTGGCTGGAGACTCTCTTTTCTCTAACACAGTGGGAAAAAACTGGAACCTACTGCCAAATGAACTAACATTACTTTCTTCCTTGCCTCTATTTAAACACAACCTCAAAAACACCTAAATTCTCACTGGCTATGCCCCTGCAGCAATCCTGACTAATCTTCTTCCTCTCTTCTTCTTCTTTTTCTAATTTCACCTCTTATTAATTTCTTATTTCTACTACTCTTACTTCAACTACTTATACTCTAAATTGATTCTTACATGCTCTCTCCTTGTTTGACTTACCAACTGTTGTTCCTAATTTGATATGCCTAAAGAGTAATTCCTACTCTATATTATTACTACTTCCTACAAAGCATTCTTTTTAATTCTAAACATTATTTACTTGTAATTGTTATTTTTATTTTTATTTTAATCCCTGTGGATGATTTTGTAAGTTGTATAACTGCCGGAGCTTTTCTCCCTGGGCCTCTACTGAAACTGGAAATATATCCAGTTAGACTAGCCCGGTTAACAAATGTAAAATAAAATAAATAAATGTTTTCTAATGTGTGGGTATTGTCATCGGGTGGGATGTAGGTTCCAATGAAGTTTATATGTTTATTTGAGTTCAGGGTAAGCTTTGTAAGTAATACTTCTGCATTATTCAAAGTTAGAATGTTTTGATTGGAGGCTTGTAGGGTTAGGTGATTCTTATATAGAAAGGCAACACCACTGCCCTTTTCACCTGATCTGTCAAGACGTAGGATATTGTACCCTGGAGGGAGAATCTCATTATTGGAAATGCTAGGTTTAAGCCATATTTTGGTAAGTAGGACTATGTCAGGAGAGTATAGCGCTAGGTTGGCATGTAGTTCATGAATTTTATTGCTGATACTTCTAATGTTAAGGTTTGAGATTAGGAGGTCAGATTTGTTCCTAGTGGGAATTGTCGAAGATTGTGTTTGGTTAAAATTTGTGACAATTGAGCTGTATCGTTTGTTGTTTGGACCAGGATTAGGGTGAATGTTACCACTAAGAGCTAGTTTGAAGGCAGTGGTAACCAGTGCTTTTAAGAATTTAAGTATGTGCATATCATCTTTTAGAGAATGAGTGGGGGAGTTGGGGTGAGGGAGTGGAGCATAGTGAGTGAAATGATTTATAGATGTATTGAAGATGGATGGTGATATAGTGATATTTGCAAGTTTCAGTTCCTGATTAGTGTGTGTGTGGAGCTAGTGTGGGGTGAGATTGGTTGTTTTATGGTGGTGTGGTAGGAGGAGATATGGGTGGCTAAAATTAGAAATGTAAGAGTAATACGTTGTGTCGGTAGTATTCTGATGAGGGAGGACCTAGAATGGGAGAGACTCATTATTGTAGATTTGTCGAATATATATTGTGAGGTAACTGTTAATATTGGAAAATCTAGTTTATTGCTGTTTGTGTAAACAAGTGAGGTGTAGCGTGTAGAAATAGTATTAAGAGCCCCTAAGTGGTATAACATATTGATTAGACAGTAAACTTAGATTGGTGGAATGCACTGATTGGATGACATGGGTTGAGAGTTTGGCTAGTTAAGAATAAATCTAAGGAAAGTGAGGGTGAGTGGGAATGGGGGTGTAGGGCAGGGGAGCAGAGTGAGCCTGAGCAGAGTGGGTTAAACCACAAGGCAGAAATTACACTCTGTTAAAGAAAAAAGGTTGAGCCATGAGGCAGAAATCACATTTTCTCATAGAAAAAGGGTTGAACCACGAGGCAGAAATCACGCTCTCAAAGAAACACAATCTGTCAAACCAGTTTCAAACTGTTGCAGAGGTAAATACTCCAACACTAATTAATTGTTAGATGCACCTTAGCGCCCTTGCTAACACTGCAGGGGGGAGCTTGCTTACATAAAATGGCTTTGTGCTACAGACAGTTTTGTGTCTGTTGTATTTTCCTTATTATGGGTCTTTTTGTTAAAAAGACATAGGATGAAATTCTAAAGGTTAAAGGCACTAGTTGGGCTTGCTAGAGCGACTGTGACACCTAAAGGGAAGCCCTAGCTGTGTGCATGTCATTTAACAGAGAGAAAAATAAAATATCAATGTAAATGACTCGTATGCTGCTGCATCCCACAAAGTTACGTACACTGCAGGTACAAGTTTACAATTCCTGATGTGTTTCTGTGGGCGGTGCAGGGTCCAGGCTGCCATGATCAAAGGGTGGTCAGTGCAGAGGTTTTAGTTAAAGGGAACTGTAAAAAAGATAGATAGTAAAATAAAAATAAATAAGTAACTAGTTTACGTGGGGTAAGGGATAGATAGCTGTGGTGAGGTGATGGTGGGGAAATATTGCACAAAGTGAAAGTATGTGAGCAATTTAGTAGGTTAAAATAATCCAGTATGACCCCAGTACAAACAGAGAACAATGATCAACATTTACATTGGTTCAGAATGCCAATATCAACTTTGAAAAAAATGGAAGAACTTAGGCTTATGCTGAATCAAATAGTTTACTCCTACCACTTCGCTGATACATGTAGCAGACACACATTAAACTATTTACCTATAAAATATATTTCCAGCAGGCAAATTTTAGAAGTTATGAACCATAAAGACAATTGCACTATAGCCCTGTGATTTAGAAGTCAAAAAGCAGCTACCTAAGCAATCACAAGGTAAAAAACAATCAGTAGTAACTGGTCTATGTGACTGCGGTGGTGGTGCTGCGGTAGCATTGTCGCCTCACAGTTAGACGTTGCCCATTCGATTCTCAGTTAGAGCGTCTTCTGTGTGGCGACATGCGTGAACGGGCATTCCTTCGTTAAAGGTTGTGCGTTAGGCCCGGCAAGCCAGCACGTAAAACTCTACTGCCAATCATTAGCGGACCGGAGTTCCGCTGTGGCGACCCCTAACCGGGAAAAGCCGAAAGACACAAACAAACAAGTAACTGGTCTATGTGAGTCAGTACAGTTTTCAGCACAACATTACTCTGACAACAGCCTACTAAGCAAATGTTTTAGACATTCCAGTAGCAGTAAGAGGCAGAAACATATTTAAACAGTTGGAAAATGCAGGTTCTTGCATGGTAGGCACACTGCTAAGAGAATGCTGTGAGGGACAGGTGATCCTAGGTGACTATATATTTAAAAATGGTGCCGCAGGTGTTCCATAATTTTAACACCTCAGACAGGATGCAAATGAGGGGCACTAGTTTAGCAAATGGCCCTAAGGCATTTATAAGCCTAGCCCAAATTTTTGTGGCTTATGCCACCCCTTATATGAAAAAATACTGTGCCCATTAGTTTGTTGTGCCTCTGTCCAGCAGTGACACAGAGATGATTCCCGGGGTAAACCTACGATCTCCCATCCACAGGTCTAGATTTCTCTTGAACAGAGTCAGCGAGGTGCTCTGCCTCACATGGACCGGGATTTTATTCCACAGCATAGGGAGTCTCTGAGTGATAAATCTATCCCTCCAGCACGTCCTATTTATATCCATGCTAAGGTTTAAGTCGCTTGCTCTAGTGGTTTTGGTGGATTTGGATTTTTTGAGGTGGAGCATGTCCATTAATTCCGGGTTGGACATGGCCTTGTATGTCAGGCACATGTCACCTCTGAGCAGACGGTATGCGACTGAATAGAGCTGGAGTTTCTTCAATCTGGCAGCATATGACAGATTTTGGAGTCCCTTTATCCTTTTGGTGAGGAACTTTTGGGGTCTCTCCAATTGCTGCAGATGTTTGGTGAGATACATCCCGAATGGGGCATTGTACTCGATCATTGGTCTGATAAGTGAAGAGTACAGGGGAACAATGACCTCACTAGATCTGGATGTGAATCCCTTCATGATCAGGTGGGCAATGTAGAAGGTCTTTCTAACCACTTTAGCCATGTGAGTGTCAAAAGAAAGTCCACTGTCAACCTGGGTCCCCAGGTCCCTGATAACCTCTTCTGTGCTTAGTGGATTGCCACCTATATGGTAGCTTGGGGTTACCTTGTTTTTCCCGAAGGGTATGACTATACATTTTTTGGCGTTTAACTTCAGGCCATGGCTCTGGCACCAGCTATCTGTTTCCGTGAGTCCCTTCTGAAGGATATCCGTGTCCGATGCACTTTCCACTATGGCGCCCAGTTTGCAGTCGTCTGCAAACTTTGTCAGCCAAAGTCCTCCCATGCTGGCCTGTACTTCTGAGAAGTAGATGCCAAACAATAGGGGGCCAAGGACCGAGCCCTGTGGGACACCACTTGTGACCGGCTTGGAGTCTGACACAGCGCCAGCAACTCTAACCCTGTGGGTTCTGTCCTTAAGCCAGTTTGCAACCCATCTTGTGACATATGGGTTTACATTTAAGCTGGTAAGTTTTTCTACAATACCCGAGTGGGGTATTGTGTCGAAAGCCTTTCAAGGTCAAGGTAGGCTGTATGGACTGCCTTTCCTCATCAATGGCCTTGGTGACTGTTTCAAGAAGTCACCAAGTTCAAAAGGCATGATCTTCCCTTGACAAAGCCAAACTGGGTCGGGTCCAATGTCTGCAAGTCCCTATATCTTTGTTTATGAGCTCCATTATGATCCTCTCCATAGCTTTGCAGACTAGACTTGTTAAGCTTATGGGCGGTAATTACCAGGGTCCGTGAGGCGCCACCTTTGTGGAGTGGGACCACAGTTGCCGACGCCACTCCTTGGGCACGTATCCTGTGGTAAGGCTGAGATTAAACAGCTGCCTTATGTGCGGGTTAATTCCTCATTTAGCTCGTAACACACAGCCGGGGACACCATCCGTCCCATTGATGCTGTGTTTTAGCTTTAGAGAGAGCAGCTTTCACCTGCGCATTTGAGATGTCCGGGGGTCTACACTCGACTTGGATAGTTATCTCTCCTTTAGGGTGGGAGAGGGGGGTGAAGTTTGCACTGAACCTGTCTGCCAGTATGTTGGCAATGTCTGTGGGTTCAGTGATTTTTGTATCATTTTGGACTAATTCTGAGCATATCTGGGAGTTTCCACCCAGGTTCCTAACATAGCTGAAAAAGGCCTTATGATTGTCCTTTGTATCCATGGCAATTTTTCTCTCAAAATTGGCCTTAGTTGATTTTATGAGTGCTCGTATTTTTTTACTAATAATGATCAGGGGTGACTTCCCTTTTATGGATTTTGTTCTATCATGAATACAAGTTTAAAATTCCTGATGCGTTTCTGTCGGCAGTGCAAAAAAAGAACAGATTTTGGAAGACTTCAGCAAAGTCACAGATGGTCTGACAGATGTCATTTTGTACCACTAGCCTGATGACAAAAATGGTGTGATAGGACAAAAAAATGAAGCAAAAAATAGGAATGTTCTGCAAAATCAGGAATAGTTGAGTGCTATGCACTTTGTTCTATATTCCTTTCCTCCAACCTGATTTGTAGCAGCTAATGAAACCGGACCAATGACACACCCCCCTCGCACCTCCCATAACCCTGCTGTTTTACTCCCCTCTCCTGCCCTCCTGATGTCTTCATTCTGCTGATTTACTATGCTCTTCTGTAAAAAAAAAAAAAAAAAAAAAAATTTTTAGTAAATCTGCCAACTTAAACTCCATTAGTCTGTTTCTTTTTTGAAAGAGAATACTGGAGTTTACACAGTGTTTTCTGGACTTTCAGAGAATCGGTTTGATTTCCAAAAAAAAACATTGTAAGTTTTTGCAATTAGCAGGTGTTTTCTCTGACTTCTCATAGGCCAGTCAGGGATAGCCAAAGGGCCGGATGTGGCCTGGGGGCCATACAATGCCCAGGTCTGCTATAGAATATAAGAAGAATAACCAGATCACTTTGTATGGAAATGCATATTATTTAAGGGTTGAAGTTACATCATTATATAGTCATTGTGTAGTTATGTTTTCCATAATACTTGTATTTGTGTGTGTGTGTGTGTGTGTGTGTGTGTGTGTGTGTGTGTGTGTGTGTGTGTGTATGTGTATGTCTATATATATATATATATATATATATATATATATAAATGTATATGTGTGTGTGTGTGTGTGTGTGTATATATATATATATATATATATATATATATATATATATACATACACACACACACACACACACACACACACACACACGTGTGTGCACATGCTTGTGTGTGTGTGGGGATTTTTTGAACATGTTGTACCTTGTCGTTTTGAAAGGTCATTCTGGCTTGAATGTGGCCCTTGCTATAAATGGAAATATGTTTCTGCTGCTTCAAGGCATTCTCCTAAAAGTTTTCAGGACTAGACGCATGGATGGACAACTTCATTCTGTGCACTGAGTAACATAAATGCAATTAGGGATGGTAGATAGTAGAAACTCGTATGTGTGTTTGTCATAACAAGAATACATATATTATGACATAACATTTAAGATGATAGAAAATATTGCTTTTTTCTGAGAAAAGAGTGTTACACTTAGCTCTCATTTCATTAGAACACACACAGTAGAATATATAAAGAAAGGAGAGTTTGTCAACCTAAAAATTGTTAAATATACATGTTTCTTTTGAGTCACATGGGAAATGGATTATGTATTTTATGTTGATAAGAAAGTAATCCACTACCAGTTAATTGAAAAAAAAAAAGTCCACTGGTCTAATAATCAGTGTAACAACCCAACGTACACACACACACACACAGCTTAAAGCACAAAAAGAGGCATTCTGTACATTTCTAATGTGGAAGAGCAAGCCCCCCACCCCCCAAAAATCTTTTATATAACCAACTCCAAGATCTCACTTAATTTGTAGATGCCACTGAGGATGAAGAGTTGCAAAATGCCCATCTGCCATACCACCCACCTCTTACACCTTTCACGCACAGTTCACATCTGTCATACAGTGCAGCCAAACACATATAACATGCACTTTTACCACAGCATCCTTCTGGCCACTCACTGTAATGTATACTTTCAAACACACTGCATGCTTTTTTGACCACTGACAATTCACTCCAATGCATACTCTGTCACACACACACACACACACACACACACACACACACACACACACACACACACACACACACACACACACACACACAGTGTTTCTCTCTCTTTCTCTCTGTCTGCATTCTTTTGATTGCTCACTTCAGCAGACTAAACCCATGCAGTACCATGCTGTTGACCACTCCCTCAAAACACTGCCATTGCACACACATGTAAACACTTTCAAACACTCACATCAAGTTAGCACAATTCAAACCACAAGGTCCTTTTGACCTCTCACTCTAAGCTGTACTTGAGCAGTTTACCATAAAATCACCAAGGCATTCACTAGAAAAACTGACAGACACACTATTACATGCACACACATCACTTTGGTAGAGTCCTGTCTTGTATATTCAGAAACATGCACCTTGCAAGAAAAAAACAAGACTTTACACAACAGTGCCAATGTGTGCACACTCTCAAAGACTGTTTATACGTGGCCACTATCACTCTTAAAGACTGTGTGTATACATGGCCACTATCTGTAGTGAACAAGAGTATCACTTCATCAAGTTGAACTCAGATAACGGGCTGCTGCTCAGATGGTTTGAGGTAAGAGGTTTAAACTTAAAAAAAAAGTACCCAAATAGGGGTCTATATTAAAAGCGCGAAAGCCCTAGTCACTGAATACTAAAACACTGACACATATTCCACGAACCACGAATACACCGAACGCCCTAAACCGTGAAATTCAAAAACTCGAACTGTCATAGTTGTCCCACCCGTTACATACTACCTACCCAAACAAACTAAATAAACCACATACATACACTAACCAAAACCCTACTTCTAACCCTACACTAAATCTCTAATATACCACCATGTATGTACTTACCTTAACCCGCACCCTAACCCTAAGGTCCGTAACTGTCGCACATTTACCTTATGGAACTGTAGCAAAGAAGGGCCAACCATGACAATTTGAAGTTTCAGATTTGCGCTTCAGGAGGATCGATGTTTTCACGGTTCAATGAAGACGTGTTGGCATTTACATATTCGGGTAAGTACACCTTCGAGCTTCTAATATAGACCCCCCAAATAGTTTTATATGATTACTAATGGTAACCAGCAGTATAAGAGTGCATCTCTGATGCTGTTTGAAATACTGTAAAAAATGTCTTGGAATAATATGTCATGGCTCTTCAATGCAGAATGCAGATGGTGAAACATTTATTTATTTATATTTGTTGACCGGGTGTGTCCGACTGGACGTAGGTCCATTTTCAGCAGAGGCTCAGGGAGAAATGCTCCACAGTTAAAATAAACAGACAGAAGTTACATTGGATTACATAGCGATTAACAATTTACATAGCAATTACTTGCAACATATTTACAGATGAAGAACATAGTACATCAGTAGACAACTAGAATCTTTATCTGTGAAGTACATAACAGACATTAACAAATGTTACAATAAGAAGTTCCTGCTGTATAATAAGTACTAGGCTTATGAGCATCTAAGCTTGCTATAATTAAGGTAGTTAGTGGAGTGGAAAGAAAGGTAGTGGTTGGGATGGGGTGGGTGACGAGTGGGAGTTGCAAGGGCATAGCCAGCATGTTTTTAGGTACGCTTTTAGTAAAGCTTTGAAGTGGGTGCATGATGGTATGGAGGTAATTGTGGGTGGGAGGGAGTTCCATAATTTGGCTGTGGCGCAAGAGAATAGTGCTTCACCAGCAGAGTTATTGGCTTTAGTGATCTGCAAGTGATTTTTGTTGCTGGATCTTAGTGGTCTGGTGGTGCGATAGGGTTGGAGTAGATTCTGGAGGGATGGGACATTTAGTGGATGGTTTACTAGTTTGTGGGCGAGTGAGAGTTGATACCATTTAAGGAGGTGAGGCAGTTCAAGCCAGCCCAGTTCAGCAAGTGAGAGACCGTGGTGACTACGGTAGGATGCCCCTGTGGCGAATTTGGCGATTTTGTTGTAGCAGGTCTCTAGCTTGTTTACATCACATTGCCTTAGGTTGGTATATATTGGACAGGCATAGAGTAGGGTGGAGATAAGGTGGGAATTTGCTATTGAAATCTTTGCTGCTTTGGTGAGAAGTTGCTTATTTCTGTATAATGCTCCTAGTTTTTTGTGGACTTTTTTTACTGTCATGGATATGTGAATGTCAAATTTTAGTTTATTGTCTATTTCCACTCCTAGCAATTTGGTGTGTTCAGTTGGGTATATAGTGGTGTTGTCTTTTGCTGTGATGTTGAAGTGAGAGTTGTTTTGAGTATGTTTGGTTGGTTGGAAGATAAGTAGTTTAGTTTTGTTTGGGTTGAATATTAACTGGGCATTGGATAACCATGTTTCAACAGAGGAAAAGGCTTCCTGTGTGACTTTTTGCAGTTTGGGTAGGGACTGGGCTGAGCAGATGGTGGTTGAGTCATCTGCATATTGTATGAGTGTGCCATGTTTGGTGGCAGAGGCTAGATTATTGGTGAAAACAGAGAAGAGTAGGGGTCCAAGGATGGATCCTTGGGGGACCCCTTTGGAGACAGGTAGTTGGGGAGATGTGTCATTCTGCCATACAACGGATTGTTGGCGGTCAGACAGGTAACTCTGAAACCAGTTGGTGACCGATTGTGAGAAGGATAGGTTATTGAGGACAGAGATAAGTTGTTTGTGTGGGACCATGTCAAATGCTTTAGATAGGTCTAGGAAAGTAGCAGAGGAGAGATAGCCATTGTTTTTATGCTGAAGGCTAGGGTTAGTAAAGGAGAGTTAGGCAGTGGTGGTGCTATGGTTTGGTCGGAAGCCATGCTGAGTATTGGAAAGGAGGTTGTTAGTAAGGAGGTAGTCTGAGACCAGAGAGTGTATATCTCTAGTATTTTGGAGAGTGGAGAGAGAATAGCTATGGGGTGGTAATTGGTTATTTCTGTGGAGGGTCCGCCTTTGTGGAGGGGAATTATATGTGATACTTTCCACAGTGTGGGAACGTAACTTTCTGACAGAGATCGGTTAATCAAGATGGATACTGGGTAAGCCAGAGCATCAGCTGCGATTTGTAAGTATTCACTCTGGAGGTTGTCTGCTACTAATTTGGTGGGCTTAAGTTTAGTTTAGTTTTAGTTAAGATTAGTTTTTTTATGTTGGTGGTAGGTACAGGAGAAAAAGAGAAGGCAGTGTGGAGATTACTAGTTGAAGGTGTGGGTTGGAGGGGAGGGAGGTTGTGTTGTTTAGCTAGTGATAGTATGGTTTGTGTGAAGTGTATGTTGAATGAGGTAGCAATATTTTCTGAAGAGTGAGGGATGTTAGGAGGAGGGGTACTAACTTTACCTGGGTGGAGGATGGAGTTTATGGAGGACCAGAATTGTTTGGGGCTGTGTTGGGAGGAGTCTAGGGCAGACTGGTAGTATTGGAATTTGTCCTGTTTTATTAGCTTTTTGACTCTATTGCGTAATTCTAGGAATTTCTGTCTAGTTGAGGGGGTTTTGGTTTTGCGCCAGTGCTCCCAGGCTTTATCCCTGTTTTTCATTTCTGACTTATTAGTTTTCTGTAGCCATGGGGAGGGTTGTGCTTTGATTCTGGAAAGTCTTATGGGGGCATGGTAATTAAGGATGCTCAGGAAGGTAGTATTAAAAAATTCAACTGCGTCATCAAGACTGAGGTACTTTAGAGGATGCCAGTTACATTCTTTGAGGGATGAGATGAATGTGAGTGGGTTAAAGTTTAGTTTTTTACGTATTTGACAGTAGATGACAGGTTTAGCTTGGTATAGGTATTTTTTGAGTAGGAATGTTGGGGAGTGATCACTGAGGCTATCTGATAAGCAGCCTGTTATATATGACTGGGGGCTCTTACTGACTAGTATCCAATCCAGGGTAGTGTGCTTGCTGGAGTTTTTATTTATCCTGGTTGGCGACTGGACTAGTTGGGTGAAGCAATGAAGGTTTACATGATGAGTTGGATGGTTGCCAGAACATGATTGCCAGTCAATATTGAAATCACCTAAAATGATACTTTCTTGGGGGAGATGGTGGGTAGACCAGCTGAGGTGGTTTTCTAGTGGAGAGATGTTTTGGCCAGGTGGGAAGTAGCATCCAATTATGTTGGTTTTGTTTTGGTTAATTTTGAGGTTGATATATATTATTTCTTCATTGCCTATTTGTGGAGCTGATGATTTTAAGATCTGGATGTTTAGATGCTGTTTAAATATTATAGCTACACCGCCTCCTTTCTTGCTTAGCTGGTCTACTCTTAGTATGCCATAACCTGTAGGGAGTATTTGCTCACTGGTAATGTGAGGTTTTAGCTAGGTTTCCGTCAGGATGACTATATCTGGGGAGTACAAGTCTATGGTGGCATGGAGTTCATGGACTTTGTTGGATATACTTCTAATATTTAGGCTTAGTAGAAGGAAGTCACTTGGCTGTCTATTGGCTCTAATATGGGAGAAGTTGTGGTTTCTAATCTGATTATGAGGATTGGGGTTGGAGATGGTAGGGCCAGGGTTGGGGTGGATGTCTCCACTTAGGGCTAGTTTTGATATGCATGAGGTTATTAGTTTTCTCAGTTTTTGAATGTGTTTGTAAATTTGTTTATAAACATAAAAGTTTATAGTGTAATATACTTGCATGCATTCGAGTTAAACTTTTTTGAGGGGCAGTCATAAATTATAGTGTAATATAATGTACTTGCATGCATTCGAGTTAAACTTTTTTGAGGGGCAGTCATAAATTAAGTGAAAAAAAACTTCCATATTCAGGACAAATATGTAGGATCCATATTCAAGACAAATCTGTAGGATGTTTTCTTCTGTTATGATGACTTAGCCATCCTGCTGGAAGGTTTGTCCCAAGTAAATAACTGGTGCCTAAATGCCAAAGAATGCATTGTTGTACCCTTCGTAAAGTAGTCTATCCCAGGGAACTACCATATTAACAACATGTTGTATTTTTATACTACATTGTTCAGTAGAGAATGCTTAACAGATCTGAACAGAATATTGTGTACAACTTTTGGTTATGATAGCGCAATTGAGTTTTGAGTTCTAATCTCCTAATTTCATTAGAGCTGTAGGGTTGTACAGTGGTGTATTTTAAGAAGATTTGCAGCAACGTATGGCTCCCAATTAGGCAACAAAATCCAGAAGGTTTCGGTTCTTTGCGTGGAAGTGTTTGCTTAGGTATTTCTATACCCCTAGCAGACTTCAAATAATTTTTCCTCAGGTAGATAGGAAATGTTGAAGGTATGATGGGGAAGAAATACATAACTGGAAACGTATGTTTTTGGAGTGTAATGAGTTAAAAAAATTCTTAAAGCGGACTGTCTCAGAATTATTTGGTGGGTCAGTGGCCATAACTATGGAAATGACTCTTGAGCTGAGACACAGGGTATGAATTACCTAGACATAATATGGCCTTAAGTTTAATTCTGTTGCCTGCCGAAAAAGCAGTTAGTAGAAAATGGAAATCAAAGCCTAAACCTACTGTATTTGAAGCAAAGACTGTATAAAAGGGAGAGCATTTGGAGCAAATTTAGAAGTTGTAGCAACATTCTAGTTTAGAAGAGGTTATTTTTTAATATTAGTGAGTATGGAAAATGTACCACCTTTTGCAGAGGAGTTTGTATGATTGTTTCCACATATTGTTGCATGGTGGGTCAATTTACTGACCTTGTTACAGTGTAGGCTGCAACTTTAGCTGCTAGTTAAGAGATATTCAGCTGCATGTGTAGCTAATTTTATTATTTTTTTGTAGCAGTGTTTGATTTCGGTTGCAGAGACTGGAAGAAATGTAAGTATTTAGATATGTGTTTCAAAGTGATGGTTTTCATGTAATTAGATTTGTAATATTGATGTAGCAGCTAGAATAAAATGAGAGTTTATTTTTCAGGCAGCACTGTAGTTGGTTTAATTAAGTAATGAGACAACTAGGCCAAGTTTGTTTCCTGATGTGATTAGCACATTAATAGCATGTGAATATTGGTTTGGATTTTTTTGGCGGTTTATGTATTTATGAAATGGTTTGTTTTATCAGCTTGAATTATCTTTTTTTAGTTGGATTCTCAGTGTTCTGTAATTTTGGAGATTGGACTGAGTTGGGCAGACTTTCCATTTTTCTGTGTTTTGTCCCTGTTGACATTGCTTGTTTTGTTGTTAGCAAAGACGTCACTCTTTTATTCTCTCTTTGCATTGTGGTGCTACTGAGTTTAGGCTGTTTAAGTTTGATTAAAGAATTCAACAGTTTTGTCTAGGCATTCGTATTTTAGTCTAGTCTAGTTATGATCTGCATTTAGATGGTTAAATATCTCCTGGAAAATTTCAGTTTGAGAAAACCCAGTTGCAGCTAATTGTTTTGTTAAGTTTTTATTTTTTTAAAATCCATAAATAGGGTGGTGATTGCTTACTGAATGAAGTAATGTACTGGGATTGGTAATATTAGTTGCAGTATCAGTAATTATCCAATGTAGTATTGTTTATTTGTTTTACTCAGCTGAGATATTAACTGAGAAAGTGCAAACATATTTATTGGTGGTGGTTGATTAAGGAATATATATGTATGTATTTATTTATTTCCAGTTTGATAACTGGGGAAGTCCACTGGGCTAAGCAGAGCCCATTTTCAGTGGAGGCCCAGGGAGAAAAGCTCCAAAATCAGGTTAACAGAATATAACATAAGTAAAGTATGGAATATACAGTATACAAAAGCATAAATATACAATTTAAAATATAAATACAAATTCAGGCAGTATATGTTTAAAGACCACAAATGTTAAAATAAAGATAAAGTCAAAAGTAATACAGATAATATAATTAAAAGTACAAGTCATAAAGTGTTTATACGAGTTTAGTGTTTGTTCTAACAATAATGTTAGTGAAGGGAGGTTTGAGAGACCCGTGTAATTTAGGTGGGAAGGGAGCAAGAACAGTCCCAGTTTGAGGTAAGATAAGAATGGAGGAGAGTTTTGAAATTAGAGTAGTTGTGAGTACAGCAGAGGGAGGGGGGAGGGGAGAGAATTCCGTAGTTTATCTAAGGAGTGTGATAGAGTAATTGGCTTAGAGGGCGAAGGGATTTATAGATTTTAAGGAGGCCGTATTTTATTATAGATTAACTTTACCTAATATGATCATATTTTTGTTGTATGTGGTCTTGTACATGAGAGAATGCCTTCTGGTCTAGCTGCATTTGTATTAATTGTATTTGGAGGAAGATAACGTTTAGTGATATAGTGAAACTAAGTCTATTTAATTTGAGATTAGTTATTAAAATGTTTTCTTTATCAGAGTTTGAAGTGGTAACTGATGGTTAGAGTATAGAATTGTCTCCAATTCTTTCACTTCTTTTTTCTTTTCTTATTATAGTATATCCTAGTTACATGACTTCTGAATTTTTTGTATTGTGATCCTTAGAATGACCATTTGCATTATAAAAGGCTGATCGTGAATTTGGTTCTTTGTTACTACTAAGAATGTTAAAAAAATAGTGGCAAATGTCTTTGTAGAAGACTATTTTTTTTTTAAATATCTTTATAGTTCTTTTTTGCATTTGGTTATACTAACAGGAAGTACTTAGAAGTAGATGTATACTTGTAAAGAAGTTTGGTGAAGAACATGTAGTAAACCTAGTATTGGAAACACTTTTTATATTTAAGAAGTTATAAGAAGTAGATGATGTCTTGTATCTGACATGGCTTAGTGGTAATTCACTTTGGCTATGGTGTGCAGGGTTGTGAGTTTGAGCCTTGCAGAGGCTGTTTATTTGAAAACAAAATTGCCACTAATTCTAAAGACAACCAGAAAGCATTCTATAGCTATGTCAAGAATCTCAATGTCAACACTCAGATCTGCTGTGGGTTACAGCCCAGTGGCATTAAATATACAGAATCAACTGATATTGCCAACATCCTGACAGATAGGTTCAGTGCTAACTTTAACCCTCTCTCACCCCCTAAAGGGCCCATCTCTCTACCGGAAGAATACAAAGTTCCTGTAATCACGGCTGCACAAAAAACACACTGTCCAAAGCCAAGAATACGGCATCCATGGGACCTGACAACATCCCAGGCTGCATTCTACACAAACTACAGAACGAACTGGCACCCCACCTACGTACCATGTTCAATCTTAGCCTTACCTCACTGAATGCCGCACAATGGTTATCCCGCATCACAAAAGGAGAGCCACCACGGACCCCTGGAACTACCGACCCATTAGCCTGACGAGCCTGGTCTACAAGGCTATGGAACGTATCATCGTGGAACTTATAAACAATGACATTGGTAATCTCCAAACTCTGGACCCTACCCAGTTTGGGTTTGTAAAAGGCAGATAATGTCTCCTAAACCTGATAGACTTCTTTGAAGCGGTCACCAAAGCCGTAGATGAGGGTTCATAGGTTCATAGGTTCATACTAGGCTATCTGCCCGAGGGCATTTACAAGCCTAGCCCATAGTTTTGAGGCTTACGCCACCCCTTTAGTATGGGGAACTATACCCATTATTTTGCTGTGCCTCTGTCGAGCAGTGACACTGAGGTAATCCCTGGGGTATATCTGCGATCTCCCATCCATTGGTCAAGATTTCTCTTGAACAAGGCCAGCGAGGTGCTCTGCCTCACATATACCGGGATTTTATTCCACAGCATAGGGAGTCTTTGGGTGAGGAATCTATCCCTCCAGCACGTCCTATTAATAGCCGTGTCGAGGTTTAAGTCTCCCGCCCTTGTGGCTCTGACGGATCTAGATTTTTTGAGGTGAAGCATATTCATCAAATCTGGGTTTGACATGGCCTTGTATGTTAGGCAAAGGTCACCTCTGAGCAAGCGGTAAGCGACTGAATAGAGCTGGAGTTCTTTCAGTCGGGCAGCATAGGACAGATGTTTGAGACCCTTTATCCTTTTGGTGAGGTACTTTTGTGGCCTCTCGAGCTGCTGCAAGTGTCGGGTCAGATACATTCCGAATGGGGCATTGTACTCAATCATTGGTCTGATGAGTGATGAGTATAGGGAGACTATGACCTCCCTTGATCTAGATGAGAATCCCTTCATGATAAGGTGGGCAATGTAGAAGGTCTTCCTAACTACTTTAGCTACATGGGTGTCGAATGACAGACTACTATCAACCTGGGTCCCCAGGTCCCTGATAACTTCTTCTGTGCTCAGTGGATTGCCACCTATTTGGTAGTTAGGGGTAACCTTGTTTTTCCCGAAGGGTATGACTATGCATTTTTTGGCATTTAACTTTAGGCCATGGCTCTGGCACCAGTTATCCGTTCCTGTGAGACCCTTCTGAAGGATATCTGTGTCAGATGTGTTTTCTACTATGGCGCCCAGTTTGCAGTCATCTGCAAACTTTGTCAGCCATAACCCTCCTGTGTTTGCTTGTACTTGGAAAAGTAGATGCCAAACAAGAGTGGGCCCAGGACTGAGCCCTGTGGTACACCACTTGTGACAGGCTTTGAGTCTGACATGGCGCCAGCAACTCTGACCCTGTGGGTTCTGTCACTCAGCCAGTTTGCAACCCATCTTGTGATGTATGGGTTAACATTTAAGCTGATGAGTTTTTCAATGATACCCGAGTGGGGTATTGTATCGAAGGCCTTCGCCGGATCGAGGTAGGCTGTATGGACTGCCTTTCCTCATCAATGGCTTTGGTGACTGTTTGAAAAAGTCAACCAAGTTTAGAAGGCATGATCTGCCTTTGACAAAGCCAAACTGGGATGGATCCAAAGTCTGCAAATTCCCTATGTCTTTATTTATGAGGTCCATTATGATCCTCTCCATGGCTTTGCAGATAAGGCTTGTCAAGCTAATGGGCGGTAATTTCCAGGGTCGGTGGAGGCACCGCCTTTGTGAAGTGGGACCACAGTTGCAGTGCCACTCCTGGTGCGTATCCAGAGGTAAGACTATGATTAAACAGCTGTCCTAGCTGTGGGTTTAATTCCTCGTTGAGTTCGTGGAGCACACAGCCGGGGACACCATCAGGTCCCATGGATGCTGTGTTTTTGCTTTGGAGAGAGCAGTTCTCACTTGGGCGTTGGAGATGTTTGGGGGCTGCAATCGCTTGGTATAGATATCTCTCCTTTTGGGGAGGGGAGAAGTTTGCACTGAACCTGTCAGCCACTATGTTGGCAATGTCTGTAGGATCAGTAATCTTCACATCATTTTGAACTAGTTCTGAGCATATCTGGGAGTTTCCTCCCAGGTTTCTAACATAGCTAAAGAAGGCCTTATGATTGTCTTTTGAGTCTTTAGCTATTTTTCTCTCAAAATTTGCTTTGGATGATTTTATGAGAGCTCTTAGTTTTTACTTATAGTGATCAAGGGTGTCTTACCTTTTAAGGATTTTGCTCTATCTTGTAGTAGCTTCCTCCTTTTGTTGTAGAGTTTGTTTATGGCTGGGGTCCACCAGACTGGACGCTTGCCTTTGGTACAAAGAGTCTTTGTTTTGCTTGGGATTGCCTTATCCATGCAGTCCTGCAGGTGCTGGTAGAAGGCATTTGTAAGTGATTCAGCGGCTTGAGTACTGTTTTCCACGGCTCGGGGCCTTAAAGGAGACCACACTAGTCTTTAGAAGTGTGAAGTCGGCTTCGAGAAGTTGTTTACTGTGGTCTTTTTATTTCAGGTGGGGTGGGATGAGGACCTCCAGCGAGATTAGTTTGTGATCTGATCTCACCAGTGAGGGGTATACTTCCGGTGTTGAACATTGTGCTCCCATGTTCGTGATGATGAGATCAAGTATGTTTTCTCCTCTTGTGGGGATGGTGACTAGTTGTTCCATGGCATTTGAGTTTATGAATTCCAGGAACTTTTGGGCTAGGATGTTTGGGCTTGAGTAGTGTTCCCAGTCTATATTAGGGTAATTGAAGTCACCTAGTATGATGGTGTTTGGTGATGCATTTATCCCCTCTAGTGTTTTCAGGAAGGCCATGTGAGGTTCCTGAGTTTGTGAGGGTGGCCTGTAACATGCTACAATTTGCAGAGCAGTCTTGCCTATGGTTAATTGCACCTGGATGGTCTCCGATGCATCGTGCGTTGCCACCAGTCTTGAGGTGCGGGTGTCCTTGATGAATATGGATACCCCCCCTCCTTTCTTGGTATTGTCCGGATTTTGGGGCCGGAAAGCATGATAAGAGGTAAAACCTGATAGTGCTGGGGTGCTCTCAGGAGCCTTGAACCAGGTTTCTGTCACTGCACAGACATCGATGTTCTCCATACTGAGAAGGGCCTTGAGTGCGTGCATTTTGAGATTTAGACTTCTGGCATTGAGCAGCATTACCCTTAGTTTTTTCCTTTTTTGTGTTCTAGGGTGGTAGGTTTAGAATTTGAGCCTTGCCTAAAAAAGGCACTATGGGGGTGGCAAGAGCCTTTGCCAGTATCCGGAATCCCACGGTGACAGGTGCAAGCCGTCCCTTGTAAGCAGCGTGGCTTGTCCAGCATGTCATCCCAGGCAGACAGACATTGGATCCCCTTTGAATGACACCAGAGTTTAAGCCAATTGTTAAAGCTGATCATCTTATCTCTGTATTGTGGCATCATTCTTGGTGAAGGTAGGATACTGCTCAAGGTCAGGGTCATACCTGCCTGGGCTACATAATCAGAGAGCTCCTCAATGTCTCTTTTCATGTAGTCCAAGGAGGTACGTCTCAGGTCGTTTACACCAGCGTGGACAATGACTGAGTCGTATTTGTACCTGCTGTTGAGAGACCTGAGTGCTTGCGTTATGTGGCGGATTCTAGCGCCCGACAGGCAGCTTACTGTGACCTTCTCCTTACTCAGTCTGGTGAGCGGGACGTCAGTGTGTCTGACTATGGAGTCACCAATGACTAGTGTGTCTGGCATTGTGTTTGGCCTTAAGGGCTGTGACTGTTTGACACTCTGACTGTGAGGTCTATGTGTTGCAGGTGTTGTGTTCTGAGGTGGTGGTTGTTTGGGTGTCTGCTTTGGTGGCCTCTGCTGTTTTGATAGATTTTTGATCAGAGCTGAGTATGTCTTTGTGTGTTTATGTGTATGATTTGAGGTTGTGATGGTACTATGTGAGACTGGGTCTATAGTGTGTGTGGTAACCTTCTCCTCCTGACTGGTCTTGCCAGTCCTATGTTGAGAGAGCTCAGCCTCCAGTTTGGCCGTATAGTTGCATCTCTCGCATGTATTTGTGTTTTGTGGGAGGAGGAGAGGGTTGTCTGTGTACATGAGGCAATTGTAACATTGCCTCAGTATTCCCAGGTTCACCAGCTGAGCAGGAGAGGACACTAGCAACTGATCCCTCGACATGCTAGAAGGACTAGACAAAAAAACTTTAAAAGAGATTCCGGGGGACGTGGGTGACCGAGAAATGGGGGTTTGCCTTTTTGGGGTGCTATCTATACGAGTGCTGTATCAAGGTAATAGGTACTGTAGGAGCAAGTGCTATGTTTAACAGATAGAGAAAAGTCTACTTGGAGTCAAGTAGAGATGAACTTTTTAGGTATTAGAGAAAGTGCTAGTAACAGGGATGCTTAAAGGTAAGATTGAAAAGAATGCACTCTGCAGTGTGCACTAGAGAAGTTAGATATGAAAGTAGGTAACTTGAGTTTTACCTGTTTAAAAAGTTAAGGTTTAGTGGAGAGTTACTATTTTTAAAACAGCAAGATGGACTGAAAGGGGTGGTTACTTTTGTATTTTGGTACTATGAAATACTGTAGGATGGCCAATAAATTTAAATAATTGAAGGGGTGGGATTTCAAAAGTGATGGTTTTGTGATTACTCACATAAGCCAGTGAAAGTAGAGAGAAATGAGATATATGGTCAGATTAACATAAGAGGCGGGCAACTAGAAAGACAGTGGTATTTAACAAGACAACTTAAATGGGTGGGAGGGAGGGAAAATTTTTGCCTGACTCAGAACAGAGAGAGCTGTGGTCTCTTTTGAAGTTTTAATATGCTGTTAAAACAGAATGCAAGCAAAACACAAGGTAAAGAAAACAAACTACAGTATTCAAAATATAGAAAGGCAATACAGAAATACAAAAAATAACAGCAAACTAACCTTTCCTTCACAGCAAAGTGTAGCAGAGTCTGGATGAGCCTTTCTGGTAAAGCTCTGAAATGTTTTAGTTTACTCCTTAAATAGAAATTTTAGTTCCTAGCTCCACCCCTCTGTTAACAAGTGATTAACCTTAAGTGACCTCTTCTGTCTTATGAATGAGTCCTTAATTAATCAGTTCTTATTTCTGCCTGACTCAGAACAGAGAGCTGTGGTCTCTTTTGAAGTTTTAATATGCTGTTAAAACAGAATGCAAGCAAAACACAAGGTAAAGAAAACAAACTACAGTATTCAAAATATAGAAAGGCAATACAGAAATACAAAAATAACAGCAAACTAACCTTTCCTTCACAGCAAAGTGTAGCAGAGTCTGGATGAGCCTTTCTGGTAAAGCTCTGAAATGTTTTAGTTTACTCCTTAAATAGAAATTTTAGTTCCTAGCTCCATCCCCTCTGTTAACAAGTGATTAACCTTAAGTGACCTCTTCTGTCTTATGAATGAGTCCTTAATTAATCAGTTCTTATTTCTGCCTGACTCAGAACAGAGAGAGCTGTGGTCTCTTTTGAAGTTTTAATATGCTGTTAAAACAGAATGCAAGCAAAACACAAGGTAAAGAAAACAAACTACAGTATTCAAAATATAGAAAGGCAATACAGAAATACAAAAAATAACAGCAAACTAACCTTTCCTTCACAGCAAAGTGTAGCAGAGTCTGGATGAGCCTTTCTGGTAAAGCTCTGAAATGTTTTAGTTTACTCCTTAAATAGAAATTTTAGTTCCTAGCTCCACCCCCTCTGTTAACAAGTGATTAACCTTAAGTGACCTCTTCTGTCTTATGAATGAGTCCTTAATTAATCAGTTCTTATTTCTGCCGGACTCAGAACAGAGAGAGCTGTGGTCTCTTTTGAAGTTTTAATATGCTGTTAAAACAGAATGCAAGCAAAACACAAGGTAAAGAAAACAAACTACAGTATTCAAAATATAGAAAGGCAATACAGAAATACAAAAAATAACAGCAAACTAACCTTTCCTTCACAGCAAAGTGTAGCAGAGTCTGGATGAGCCTTTCTGGTAAAGCTCTGAAATGTTTTAGTTTACTCCTTAAATAGAAATTTTAGTTCCTAGCTCCACCCCTCTGTTAACAAGTGATTAACCTTAAGTGACCTCTTCTGTCTTATGAATGAGTCCTTAATTAATCAGTTCTTATTTCTGCCTGACTCAGAACAGAGAGAGCTGTGGTCTCTTTTGAAGTTTTAATATGCTGTTAAAACAGAATGCAAGCAAAACACAAGGTAAAGAAAACAAACTACAGTATTCAAAATATAGAAAGGCAATACAGAAATACAAAAAATAACAGCAAACTAACCTTTCCTTCACAGCAAAGTGTAGCAGAGTCTGGATGAGCCTTTCTGGTAAAGCGTAAGGGTAAGGTGGTTCACACAGCCTATTTAGATCTCGCCAAGGCTTTCGACACCATCCCCCACTCTGAAATTATAAATAAACTCACTAAACTAGGTATAAATCCCTCAGTAATTTTTGTTGTATTAACCATTTGCAATAATGCTGTCAACATTTTATTAATAATTTTATCTAAATAATGTATATTAATATGATGATCAGCGTCACTTAAAAGATTTTGCATACTTGTAATATAATCACTGGTGTTCATAATAACTATTGGACCGCCTTTATCGTCTTGTCTGATGACAATATTCCTGTCATCTCTAAGGTTATTAAGTGCAAGACGCTGTTTGAAATTAATATTTCCTTTCCATTTTCTATATCGATTATTTTCTGCTTTAATATGAAGTTCCTGTTCCACCATTTTAGAAAAAGCCTCCACTAGAGGATGCATAATAGGTGTATAACTTCTAGGTTTTCTAAAATCCTGTACATTTAAATCATAATTGGATCTACCAAAGTTTAATTTCAGCTGTAAACTGTGATCAAACATTTTTAGGTCCACTACTGATTCGGTAATATCACTTTTTGTGGAAGGAATGAAGGATAAACCTTTTTCTAATACATAAATTTCATCTTTGTATAACTCTCTATCTGATATATTCCAAATTAATGATTCACAGTTCTTTCCCACATTTTTTTGAGAGTGGGCCCTTCTGGTTGTTCCTCGGCTGCTCGTTTCTTCTTCCTGCCTCGGCTCATGGATCGGTCCCTTCCTCCCTTGCAAAGCTCCTGTATGGGGAAAGAGGCCATCTCACTATGTCCTATTTTCATATTAACATTATTGTTTGTCTTTCTCCTAACTACCACATCATCTGACTGTGGATTAGGAGCTACAGATTTAGAATCCGAGGCTATATCATTAAAACTGGGATCATCATTTACAATATTTATATGTTGCTCACTATCTGATGAACATATAATATTATTCGATATAACACTACTAGTATCACTTTTATTATGTATGTCAGTTATTGTCACAATCAAATTCTTATTATTAACAGTTCTACCAGCATTTATTTCAAATGAATTTCTTTTATCATTATCACCTTATAAACCAGAGAAAACTATTAATCAAGCACAGAGATTTGAATCATTCGTCGCTGGGGATGAAAATCCACTTTTAACGCATGATGTCACTAATGAACCAACGGTCGAGGAGATGGAACAAGATAGTTATAGCGGGCTAACTACGTTACTCGAACAGATGGAATTGGACTTTATTAAATTAAAGCGTTTGCAGTTGCAACAACAACATTTTGAGTTATGTATCTCAAGGAAAATAATCCCGAGGGGTCTACGAATATTTAAAATGCCTACTACAGGTACACTTTATCCAGACTTACTATATAAATGGCAGTTTAATATAGACACAAGTATGCGTTATATGCAGTTGTTAATTGAATATTTCTCTGTAGAGGAGAACATGTTGAGAGATAAAGTTAAAGAACAGCAGAGACATGTGTTTGAAACTTATCCAAGTCATGTTTTATATAAAAGTTTTAATAAGTTGCTGGACAATGTTTTCTTCTTTGAAAAGAAACTATTAGAACAGAAACAAAGTAAAATACGGAAAGATACAGTAGATTTCAAGAGAGGTCAAATCTTCACTTGGTCGAGGTATGATAAAGCAACTGGAGGCAATGCTGATAGTGTTATTGGTACAAGTAGTAAAAACCAACATAGAAGCAAGAACAAAGTGAACAATAATGCAAGATACAATCAATTAAATGGTTTTCTCATTGAAATGGACAATGTCTTTAACGGTGATAATGATAAAAGAAATTAATTTGAAATAAATGCTGGTAGAACTGTTAATAATAAGAATTTGATTGTGACAGTTATTTTACATTAAGAGGGTTCGTGTTCTGCATTCTTGTGGGAGGAGAGGCTGGACTCTATCCTTCTGAGCTGGGAATTTCTGGTTAAAGGCTTATAGTACCTGCATATTTGAACTGCTTCTTACTGAAATTGGTACACCTTGTTTGCTGTAGCATAGACTAGATCCAGGCCTGCTGAATCTAGCTTTGTTTGTATAACTTGAGCACTAATCCAGGCATTCTTTAAAGTATTCATTTGTATTTATTACTGCTTGGTAGTAACTTGATTAAAGTGTAGCTATCATTTCTAAGTCTTTTGGATTAAGCACTTGGGCTTCAGACCAGTTGTTTTACATTAGGAAGGTTTGTAGCCTGCACTGTGCTGGCAGGACAGGTAGCTTACATCCTTCTAAGTTGGGAACTGCTGATTGAAGGCTCAGTGTCTGTTATTCTAAAAGTGTATTAGTTCTGGTTTAAGCACTTGGGCTTCAGGCCAGTTCTATTACATTAAGAAGGATCGCGGTCTGCACTCTTGTGGGAGGAGAGGCTGGACTCTGCCCTTCTGAGCTGGGAATTTCTGGTTAAAGGCTTATAGTGCCTGCATATTCTAACTGTTTCTTACTGAAATTGGTACACCTTGTTTGCTGTAGCATAGACTAGATCCAGGCCTGCTGAATTTAGCTTTGTTTGTATGTTGTTGTTCGTTTATTTCCCTGAAATGCTAATTCCACCTAAAACGTGGCCTTTTAGCACTTCTGTGGATCCCTAGTGATATCTGCATTGCTTACTGTACTTATTTCCTTGTTTCACTTGAAAGAAAGTTACTGTTTGTCGTTTTTGCATTTAAGTTACCTGTAACACATTGCATTTAAGTTACCTGGCACTTGCTCACTAAAGCAATTATATGTCAGCTCTAAAAAATTAAAAGCACTACACCCTCACAAACTCCCCTTGAGTACCTTGTTCCCCATTGGCCCTTTTTTTAATTATAAAGGAATTCCCAATACTATTCTAGCATGTCCAAAGGTCAGTTGTCAATCTCCTCTCCGGTCCAGCTGGTGAATCTGGGAATCTTGAGGCAATGTTACAACTGCCTCATGTACACAGACAACCCTATCCTTCTCCCAACAAATTCCAACACATGTGAGAGATGCAACCATATAGCCAAACTGGAGGCTAAGCTCTCTCAACTCAGTACTGGCGTAACCAGTCAGGAGGAGAAGGAAACCACACTCACTACAATTCCAGTCTCACATAGACCTACCACGACAACAAACCAAACACATAAACACACAAAAACATACTTGGAGGCTCTAAATAAAAATATGCCTAAGCAGCAGAGACCTCCAAAGCAGACACCCAAGCAACCGCTACCCCAAAACAAAACACGTGCAACACATAGCTCACAAAGCCAGTGTGCCGAACAGTCACAGCCCTTAAGGCTAAACAACACACCTGATACACTTGTAATAGGTGAATGTATCGTCAGGCACACTGATGTCTCGCTCACCAGGCTGAACAAGGAGAAGGTCACGGTGAGCTGCCTGTCGGGCGCTAGGATCCGCCACATAACACAAGCACTCAGGTCACTCCAAGGCAAGTACAAATATGACTCAGTCATTGTCCATGCTGGTGTGAATGACCTGAGACGTACCTCCCTGGACTACATGAAAAGAGACATAGAGGAGCTCTCTGAGCATGTAGCCCAGGCCGGTATGACCCTGACCTTGAGTAGCATCTTACCCTTACCAAGAATGATGTCACAATATGAAGACAGGATAATCAATTTCAACAATTGGCTTAAGTATTGGTGTCATTCAAAGGAGATCCAATCAATGTCAGCCTTGGATGACATGCTCGACAAGCCACGATGCTTCGCTAGGGACGGCTTGCACCTGTCACCCCTGGGCTTTCGGATATTGGCAAAGGCTCTTGCTACCCCCATAGTGCCTTTTTTAGGCAAGGCTCAAAAGACAAACCCACCTCCATAGGTATCACAAGGGATAAGAAACTAAGAGTAATGCTACTCAACGCCAGAAGTCTAAACCTCAAGATGCATGCACTCGAAACTCTCCTTAGCATGGAGAACATCGATATCTGTGCAGTAACAGAAACCTGGTTCAAGGCTCCCGAGAGCACCCCACCACTACCAGGTTATACCTCATACCATGCTTTTCGGCCCCAAAACTTGGACCGAACCACAAAAGGAGGGGGAGTATCAATATTTGTCAAAGATACCCACACCTCCAGGTTGGTGGCACAGCACGAAGCATCAGAGACTATCCATGTGCAACTAACAGTGGGTAAAACTGCCTTCCAGTTATAGCCTGCTACAGACCACCCTCCCAAACACAGGAACCCCACTCGGCCTTCCTGAGAATACTGGAAAATATGAAGGTCTCTCCAAACACCATTATATTGGGTGACTTCAACTACCCAAACATAGACTGGGAGCATTACTCTAGCTCCAACACCCTAGCCCAAAGATTCCTAGAATTTATAAACTCAAATGCTATGGAACAACTTGTTACCACACCCACAAGAGGGGAAAACATACTGGACCTGATCATCACCAACATGGGGACACTATGCTCCAGACCAGAAGTGTATCCCTCACTGGTAAGATTAGACCATAAACTAATCTCACTGGATATTCACATCCCGACCTCACCCCCTGCCCAGAAAACCACAGTGAAAAACTTCTCTAAAGCAAATTTCACATGCCTCAAAACCGAGGCGGAATCCTTCAAAGCCCCCGGGCCTGTGGAAAATACGGCCCAGACCGCAGAATCCTTTATAAACGCATTCTATGAACACCTTCAGGAATGCATGGATCATGCAATCCCAAATAAAACCAAGACCCAATCCTCCAAAGGCAGACGTCCTGTCTGGTGGACCCCAGCCATAAACAAATTGTACAATAGGAGGAGGAAGCTACTACATGATAGAGCAAAATCCCAAAAAGGGAAGGCATCTCTGATCAGTATTAGCAAAAAACTACGGGCACTCATAAAATCGTCTAAGGCCAGCTTCGAGAGAAAAATTGCACAGGACACTAAGGATAATCACAAGGCTTTCTTTAGTTATGTTAGGAACCTGGGTGGGAATTCCCAGATATGCTCAGAATTAGTCCAAAATGACAAAAAATACACCATGCCCACAGACATTGCCAACATCCTAGCTGACAGGTTCAGTGCAAACTCCCCCCCCCCACCAAAAGGGCAAATATCTATCCCAACAGAGTGCTACCCCCCTGACATCTCAGATGCTCAGGTAAGAGCCGCCCTCTCCAAAGCAAAAAACACAGCATCAATGGGACCAGATGGTGTCCCGGGCTGCATCCTACATGAACTCCAAGAAGAGCTAAACCCAAACATAAAACTACTGTTCAATCTTAGCCTTACTACAGGATATGTACCCAGAGAGTGGTGTACATGAACAGTGGTCCCTCTCCACAAAGGTGGTGCCTCAACGGATCCTGGAAACTATCGCCCCATAAGCCTGACTAGCTTGGTCTGCAAAGCTATGGAAAGGATCATCATGATTCTCATAAATAAAGATATTGGGGACCTACAGACACTGGATCCTACCCAGTTTGGCTTTGTTAAGGGCAGATCCTGCCTCTTAAACGTGGTCGATTTCTTTGAAACAGTCACCAAGGCCATTGATGAGGGGAAGGTGGTCCACACAGCCTACCTGGACCTCGCAAAAGCCTTCGATACAATCCCCCACTCGGGCATTATAGGTAAGCTCACCAGCTTAAATATAAACCCCTATGTCACTAGATGGGTTGCAAACTGGCTCAAGGACAGAACCCACATGGTTAGAATTGCTGGAGCCATGTCAGACTCCAAACCAGTTACAAGTGGCATCCCAGAAGGCTCAGTCATGGGACCTCTCTTGTTTGCTATATATTTCTCGGAGGTACAGGCCAACACGGAAGGACTGTGGCTGACCAAGTTCGCAGATGACTGCAAACTGTGCGCCATAATCAACTCTCCAGCTGACACAAGCATCCTCCAAAAGGGCCTCATAGAAACAGACAACTGGTGCCAGAGCCATGGCCTCAAGCTAAACGCCAAAAAGTGTATAGTCATCCCCTTTGGCAAAAACAAAGTGCCCACAAATTACCACATAGGTGGTAATCCATTAAGTACAGAAGAAGTCATTAGGGACCTGGGGACCCAAGTTGATAGCAATCTCTCATTTGACAACCACGTGGCCAAAGTGGTTAGAAAAACATTTTATATAGCCCACCTAATCATGAAGGGATTCACATCTAGATCAGGGGAGGTCATCGTGCCTCTTTACTCATCCCTCATCAGGCCCATAATTGAATACAATGCCCCTTTTAGGATGTACCTTACCAGACACCTGCAGCAACTGGAAAGACCCCAAATGTACCTCACCAAGAGGATCAACGGGCTCAAACAGATGCCATATGCTGCCCAGTTAAAGAAACTCCAGCTCTACTCAGTGGCATACCACCTGCTCAGAGGCGATCTGTGCCTGACGTATAAAGAGATGTCCAACCCGGAATTAATGGACATGCTGCACCTCAGAAAATCCAAATCCCATCGAGCTACGCGCTCGAGAGACTTGAACCTCAGCACTGAAATAAATAGGACATGCTGGAGGGACAGATTCATAACCCAGAGGCTCCCTTCACTCTGGAATAGAATCCCAGTCCAGGTTAGGCAGAGTCCCACATTGACTCTCTTCATGAGGAATCTTGATTAGTGGATGGGAGATCATAGGTTTACCCCGGCTATCACTTCTGTGTCACTGTTGGACAGAGGCACAGTATACTAAAATCAAAATAAGGCATAGCAAAATTAATTTAAAATGGGTGGTGAAAGCCAAACACACTCTGGCTAGGCTTATAAATGCCCTAGGGCAGATAGCCTAGTATGAACCTATGAATCTATGACAATAGCTGACATACATAATGAAAGTGATACTAGTAGTGTTATATCGAATAATATTATATGTTCATCAGATAGTGAGCAACATATAAATATTGTGAATGATGTTCCCAGTTTTAATGATATAGCCTCGGATTCTAAATCTGTAGCTCCTAATACACAGTCAGATGATGTGGTGGTTAGGAGAAAGACAACCAATAATGTTAATATGAAAATAGGACATAGTGAGATGGCCCCTTTCCCCATACAGGAGCTTCGCAAGGGAGAAAGGGACCGATCCATGAGCCGAGGCAGGCAGAAGAAACGAGCAGCCGAGGAACAACCAGTAGGGCCCACTCTCAAAAAAATGTGGGAAAGAACTGTGAATCATTAATTTGGAATATATCAGATAGAGAGTTATCCAAAGATGAAATTTATGTATTAGAAAAAGGTTTATCCTTCATTCCTTCCACAAAAAGTGATATTACCGAATCAGTAGTGGACCTAAAAATGTTTGCTCGCAGTTTACAGCTGAAATTAAACTTTGGTAGATCCAATTATGATTTAAATGTACAGGATTTTAGAAAACCTAGTAGTTATACACCTATTATGCATCCTCTAGTGGAGGCTTTTTCTAAAATGGTGGAACAGGAACTTCATATTAAAGCAGAAAATAATTGATAAAGAAAATGGAAAGGAAATATTAATTTCAAACAGCGTCTTGCACTTAATAACCTTAGAGATGACAGGAATATTGCCATCAGACCAGCCGATAAAGGCGGTCCAATAGTTATTATGAACACCAGTGATTATATTACAAGTATGCAAAAATCTTTTAAGTGACGCTGATCATTATCATCATATTAATATACATTATTTAGATAAAATTATCAATAAAATGTCGACAGCGTTATTGCAAATGGTTAATACAACAAAAATTACTGAAGAATTATATAAATATTTCATGGTTAGTGAACCAATGATATCAGTCATACAAGGGGTACCTAAGATTCATAAGAATCCTGAAGAACCACGCATGAGACCAATAGTTGCTGGGAGGGGATGGGTCACTGAACCCATCTCAATATACCTGGAAACCAAGTTGAAACCTGTTATTAATAAATATACACAGATATTAAAGGATACCCAACAGTTTTTGATGATGTTGTATGATGGTACAAAGGACGTTATATTGGAGGAACAATGTCTCTTAGTTACTTTATATGTTCAATCACTATTTATATGCATACCCACTAAGGAAGGATTGGGATGCATACGTAGATGCTTAGAGCATCATGGTTCCTTCACAGAAATGCAGATTGAAACTCTATGTGATTTAATGGAAATGGTCCTTACTAATAATGTCTTTATATTTCAAGATCATATATATCTACAAAGGGATGGCGTAGCTATGGGCACTTCATGTGCCAATAGCTACGCCAACCTAGTCATGGCGGACTGGGAAAATAATTCTCTATTCAAGTTAGACAATTTTAAACAATATGTCAAGTTTTATGTCCGTTTTGTAGATGACTTTTTTCTTATTTGGACATCAAATGGAAATAAATTGAATGAATTTTTACAACAAATGAACGGTCAAACAAGTTATTTGAAGTTTACATTAGATGCTTCAA
Source organism: Protopterus annectens (assembly GCF_019279795.1). NCBI lineage: Eukaryota > Metazoa > Chordata > Ceratodontiformes > Protopteridae > Protopterus > Protopterus annectens. The sequence goes on along the minus strand of NC_056727.1, from coordinate 96,841,021 downwards.
AATATAAAATATCGTTTCTAGATGTATTTATAGAAAGGACGACTATGGGTCTAATTAATACTGGTGTATTTAGCAAAAGATGTTATAGGAATGCCATATTACATAGGTCTAGTATGCATCCTAATTTCATTTTTAAAAATATTGCACGAGGACAAGCTATGAGAATATCTCACTTGCATTCATCGGAAACAGGATTTAGAAATGGAATTTTAGAATTAAAACAAAAACTTGAGGAAAGATCATATATATCTAAGGAGATGATGGAAGGTTTCTTAGATTTAGATAATTTACGGTTAAATAGAGCAAGTCCATATTTTTCATAACAAAATAATTTTGATGGTTCGTTAGCTTCTAACAGTAGTAAATGGAGTGCAGATGAGCTTAAAGTATGTATTTATTATACACAAGATGTTAAACAGGTAAGGGAGACATATATGAAATATTGGGACGTTTTGACCGTGAACCATGAGATTTATAGTATTATAGGTGATCATCCCTCATTTACTTATCGAAATAAGATGAATCTTTATAGGATGTTATGTGGTCCTAATAGATTAAAAACCAGGCCAACTGATTTACATAGAAATTATGGTACCAAACCTTGTATGAAATGCAGTTTTTGTAAATTTATTATTAAATCTAATAAGTTTGTACATCCGGTCACAACTAGAGAATTCACTTTTAAGGTAGATGCTAATTGTTGTACTGAACATCTTGTCTATCTAGCTACATGTATGGTATGTCCTGCATTTTATGTAGGCAAAACCGACCGTCGACTTAAAGATAGAATTAGAGAACATATTTATGATATCCAGCAATAAGTCTATGAGAAGTGCTTTATCAAAACATATAGGTTATAGGATTCATAGGTTAGTACTAAGCTAACTGCCCTTGCGAGCCATTTTAAGCCTAGCCAATTATCCCTTGTGAGACTCAAACCCTGCACCTTGTGTTTGTAAGGCAAACACCTTAAACATTAGGCCATGCAGTAATTCATCAGAACATAATTTTAAGTTCCAAGTTATACAAGTTAATATTCCCAATGATAGAAGAGGTGATGTTAGGAATAGAACAGAAGAAATTGAAAGCAGATGGATTATAAGGCTAAGGGCTGATTGTCAACCTGGCTTAAATGATAAAGTTTCCATCAAGCCAGTTTTGAAGAACAGACCTCTTAGGAAATGATACATTAAAGATTTAAATAAAATGATATAGTAATACATTGTAGTAGGACTAATCTGTCATTATAATAGTTAGAAGCAATTTTGAACTATGGCATTTTATATGAAAAGCATTTTTAATACATAAACATATTGTAAGTTTATGGCTAACATTTATATGTTTTTATAATTTTATAATTTTAATAATTACTTGAATAATTTTTTTTTATATTATTGTGCACATGTTAATAATATGTGATGATATATTTATTGTATAAGTTGATGTATTTAAATAGCGCTAACACTGGAAATGTAAAAAATTCAGAGAACATGAAAGCGATTGCTTATATACATATATATTTTTATTCGTTATATATGAAGAATGTCTTTCTTATAGAGTTGACTATTTATAATTTAAAATACGACCAATTATATTTAATTTAAATATTTAATTTAAATAGTTAATAAAATGGGAGAGGAAATGATGTCATCAAATTAATTGCATATAAGTACGCACTTTGAATATGTTTTGATAGCCTGAAGAAGCCTCAGTGGTGAAAGCGCTTGCTGTTTTTACAAATAAATTTATTTTATTGCTTACGTGAGTTCGCTTTATTGTAAACAGTCGAGTACTGCAGTTACCTGTTTTGGTGGATGATAAATATATTTTTCGTGACTAACTGTTACTGTGAGAAGACTTGGAAGCTTATTGCTCTGACGTTACTTTATTTTATATTTAATATTTAATGGTCTGTGAATCACTGCATTTAATATGCATTTAGTATGAGAGTATAAAAAGCAGTATATTGGTCCTTTTCAGAGCTCTTCATAAAACTTTCAGCAAGTTATGATAAGCTGCATGGGTATTACAATGCATATAAGACTGTCATTCTGTTTTAATGGATTTCAGTGTAGCTCAGTACTAAATTTGAATGAACATTTACCCCCTCGATGCAGAGTTTTAGTCTTGCTGTGTCTGTAGTAACAACAATTGTGATTTATCTTGTGAAGTTATGATTTTTTCCCCTTCTGACTGGCTGTCATCAACTGTGTCCCAGAGTCACTTTTCAATCTTCTCTAAACTCTGCCACTTAAAAACTGGACCCCCCCCCCCCTGCTGTGCCTTTGATTGTTGTCTTGTGCTTCTGGCAGCTGATTCTTGAACAATTTCCCCTCAGCCATTGTAAATATACCCCTTCAGATGCGGTTTACCCCCCCCCCCAAAAAAAAATGGTTTCTGTCTACACTTCTGATGGTTGAGTGTAACTAAAAAGAAGAAGAGAGTAACCATAGAAATGTTTCCTCTTGCTACTCCAATAATGCCACTTTGCTTTCATAGAGTCTGCTTTCCCACCCCCAGTCTAAGAATTGACATCCTTTGCCTGCTTGTCCCTTGGGTATTTAACTGATCAAAGTGAAATAAATAAATGGCAGCTTGCTGCTCTTGTACATTCCTATTACTTTGCCTGTGGGAAGTAATATCAATGATTATGTAATTTGCCATTTTTATGCACAGTCTTTCTCCTCACCCATCTTCTCTGTCTGTGCCTTGAATATTAGATTGTGAAAAAATAAATCTGATGTTGTTATTCTTCGTTCGTTCCTTATGGATGGGTTATCAGTTCCATCCTCGGAACTGAGCCAGGCAATATCAAGCTCGCGTCAGCCAAAAACTTTCAAGCCAAGCTCCTACCCAGAATGCTCTGTTCCCTGTTACCCCTGATCTTGTTTGCCGTATTGCTGTACAGCCATGTCAAGCTACTCTCTCAGCTAAGTGTCTAATTTTTTGAAAGTTTATATATTATTACACTAAATGTTTCTTAAAAGTTTATTCTAATTTTTTCTACCCTATCGCACACTTTAGACTCTCTCCCTTTAGTCTTTTCCCTTTATTTCCCTCTTTTCTTACCTTGTGGTAATTCTCCATTACCATCGTTTGCAATTCTTCTTTTTCTCTTTTTACCCTTGTGGTACTGTGCTTTTTCTCCACACCAGTTATGTCGGATAAGAAAAGTAGCATTGGTTTCAAGCAGTGCAAGGATTACGGCTGTAAGTTACCGCTTTCCGATGGCCATGACTTATGTGTCTACTGTCTTAATGTCTCCCACTTGACTGTGGATCCTACGTGTGGGATTTGTAAAAAATTTCTCTACCAGGACTCTCAGTGAGAGGAAGAATACATTAATTTTGAAAGGTCTCCTCTCTCTGAGGCTATTTCTGGGTCAGAGGGCTCACCCCTCCCTGTTAAACCCCGCAAGAGGCGTTCTTCCTCCCCTTCATTGAAGTCATTCCCTTCTTCTCCCTCTGGAGATCGTAGGGAGTCGACTCACAAGAAGGTGAAATTGATTACTATTCCGGTGCTGCCCTCTGTGACCCTGTCGGCTCCAGGCTCGGCACCTCCCCAAATGATTCTGACTACAGCCATGTCTCCTTCATCGATAACGGCACTGGAGTTCCCGGTGCAGACAACTATGGTCCTACCCCTAACGGCACCATCAATACAGGCTCAGTCCCATTTGGCACTATTGGTACAGTCACCTTTGGGCGCAGACATTTTCGGCACCACGTGCTTAGGTGCATTCCTTCTTGGCACCGTCCTTATTGTCGGTGCAGATACTTTCCACTTACGGCACCGCACCCTTCGGCATAGACCTTTGCCTTTTTGGTGCAGACACCTTCAACTATTACGGCGCTGACATATTCAGTGCAGACCTTTTCCACACCGTTTTCTTCAGTGCAGACTTCCTCGGCTCCGAGCTCTGCACCTATTGAGTTAGCAAGAACCAAATATTCCCTTTCACTTGATCTTTTTGCTAGCAGTCCGTATAGTCCTTTCCTAGAAAGGCCAGAATCGCCATCAGCTTTCTCCATGAGGTCAACCAAGAGTCTTTCTGAACAGGATGTGTTGTGGCTTGTTGACCAGTTGCTTGTAGCCAGAGGTCTCCCTCAACCATCAAAGTCCACGTTCCCTCACTCAGGTGAACGTATATCTCCTCAAACCCCAATGTATACTCCTTCGACTTCCACTCAAGTCTTGAAGCCTATTACTCTGACAGCAGCTTCCCTCCCTCCAACTCGAATAGTGAATCTCACTTTGGAACCAGAGTCGTCCTTGTGGCCTTTGGTGCACTGGGCTTCGGGCTGTTGTCAGGCCAGTGGCTGTGCCGTTGGGGAGGGTATTCCTGGCTCCACACTGATTATTTTCTATGGTACCTTCTAGGAATGCTCTCTCTCTCTCTTATGGTTCACGGTCCTCTTGAGACTCCTGGTCTGGGGGTGGGCTCATCGGTGCGGGGTGTGACCCTGGTTCCAAGGTTGTCATGCTTTGTTCTGGGCTGCCATCCCTCCTTGGGTGGGCCAGCCTTCCAGGCCATGGAGAGGGCGCTTGCCTCCGCTGGCAAAGCTTATTTGTCAGAGTCCTCTCCCCCCTCTGTGCCACAACTGCCACAAGCTTCAACTGCTGGACACCGAGCACAAGAGCTTCAGGTTTCTCCTCCTCAGGAAACCGCCTCATTGCAGCCTTCCCCAGAACCTCCCACTGAGGAAGTACCCCACAAAGCATCATGTAAGAGGAAGCACATGGACTCCACTGAGGAGTCATTGACTGAAGATATGCATTTTGATGATGGGTAAGGGTCCCCATGGTCACCCACTGATGAGGTGTCCTTTGGTGACATCCTCAAGATCCTTAGACAGAGGGGTGACTGGAAGCCCTCTAATCCTGCCTCTGAGGAATACGTATTCATGCAGGCTTTTCATGCCCGGCCCCCTACCTTCTGAATCACCCCGCCTGCCAATGAGCTCATTCAGCTCATCGTTCAGCGCGCATGGAAGGCTCCTGACACCATGGAAGCGATACCTAAGAGACCAGATAAAATATTATCGCGCCCAGTTGAGCACCCCCTTTGGTCACGAGGTCTTCCAGTAGATGCTATGATGGTGGCAGCTGCTACTAAGAAGGATTTGGCAGAAGAGAGCCAAACTGTCCATCTGCCCAACAAGAAGTCCCAGGCGATTGACAGATTAGAGAAAGCCGTAAGGTCTTTGAATTATTTGGCACATTTTACCAGGCTTCAGCGAGATCTTATCAACCAACTCTCTGAAACCTTGGCAGGAGCCGATAATGTGGCTTCTCAGATAGCCACCCTAGAGTCCATTTCCAACTCTTCCATGCATCTTATTTCTCACGCAATGGAAGGGGTGGCTAGAGTGGCAGGCGCAGGTATAGTCACCAGCCGACATGCTTGGATGCACCTTTGCAACTTTGCGGATTCCTTTAAGGCTTCCTTCATGAATGCCTCCATAGAGGCCACTTCTTTGTTTAGCCCTAAAGTCAAGGATATGCTGGCAAAGTGCGTACAAGATGGCAAGATCCTGTCTGCCATTGGTGTCAGACACTCCACTCCTCAACGATTCTACTCCAGAAATCAGAGGAGCAGAAAGATTTGGCACAAGAAATCACAGTATTCTTTCTGGGATGCACTTGCTGAGTTCTCCCCTAGAGCCAGAGGGGGAAACTTCAGTGGAACTCACCCCTTTCGGGGCAGTGGAAGTCCACAAAAGCAGGGCTGCAGAGATTCTTTCTCTGGCCAATCCTATCAGCGCTCCTGAAGTGTTGCCTGACTGCTCACCTCTGGAAGCATTCTGGGGTCATTTCTCCTTTTATCCCACTGCCTGGCAAAAGATAACCAACTCCTGGGTACAGCGGATTATATCCAGAGGCTATCGCATCCCCTTCCATCTTTGCCCAGTCTCATCAAGAGTATTACCCGACATTCCACCCAGTCAAAGGGAAACAGCAGTAGACGAAATTCAAAAGCTGCTACAAAAAAAGAGTCATCCAGATGGTTCCCTCAGACCAGATAGGATCCAGTTTTTACTCAAGGTTCTTTTTAGTGCCAGAAAAAACAGGGGACTGGAGACCAATTCTGGTTCTCAGTACACTAAACAAATTTGTAAAAACAGAGAAATTCCGGATGGTCACGGTTCAGTCTATTCTTCCTCTTCTGGAAGAAGACAATTGTATGTGCTCTGTAGATCTTCAAGATGCGTATTACCACATAAAAATGGACAAATGCTGAAGAAGATACTTCGCTTCCATATAGGAGCCAGTCACTAACAGTTTCGAGCCCTGCCCTTTGGTCTCCATGCAGCCCCCAGAGTGTACACAAAATGCATGGCAGTGGTTATCGCTCACTTGCAACTTCAAGGATTCCAGGCGTTTCCATATCTAGATGACTGGCTCCTCACCTCCCCCACCAAGCATCTACTGGAAGAAGCCCTGCAGTATACTCTCTTAACAGCTTGAAGCCTGGGAATCACTGTAAACTGGGAGAAATCCAGCAACCCCAACTCAGTGTTTGGAATTTATAGGGGTACTGTTAGATACGAAAAATTGCACAGCATCCCTTCCAGAACACAGACTTCAGAGAATAAGACAACATGTTCAACTGCTGCTCTGTCACCACAAATCCCCAGCTCGATCTATACTCCACCTGTTGGGGTCAGTGGCAGCCTCGATTACCATTGTTCCTCTAGCCAGATTCCACATGAGGCTCCTTCAATGGCTACTTCTCACTCAGTGGTACCCTCTACAACATCCTTTGTCTTTTTAGATAGGTGTAACTCAGAGATGCAAGCAAGATTTACTCTGGTGGACGTCTCGAAATCCCCAACAATGGTCTCGCCCTTTCAACCCCCATCAACTGATAGCCACGGTGACCATGGGGGGGCTATGTCAGGGAAACTCTGTCCAAGGCACCTGGTCGGAGACAAGAGGCCCTTTTGCATATCAGTATCCTGGAACTGAGGGCGGTGCTTCTAGCGTTGCAAGTATTTTACTCCATCCTTCCATCAGGGACTATTGCGATCCAATCAGACAACATGTCAGTGGTCTGGTACATCAACAAACAAGGGGGCACCAGATCTTACCTGTTATGCCGAGACACCTTGAGAATATGGCAATGGGCAATCGCTTACAACCGCTTTCTGATTGCAATGCACATTCCCGGGAGCTCCAAAGTGATAGTGGACAGATTGAGCAGGTGCATTCTACAGCCTCATGAGTAAGTCCCTCAATCCTCTGATAGCAGCAAAAATCTTCAACCGCTGGGGCCAGCCTTGCAGTGATCTATTTGCCTCCCCAACCAACTACAAGTGCAGCAACTACTTTGCCCTGATCCTCCCTCTGGGACAGTCACCAAGGGATGCTCTAGTCCACACTTGGCCCTCAGATCTTCTTTATGCTTATCCTCCTCTCCCCCTCATCTCCCAATTTCTAAAGAAAGCACAACAGTTGAAGAGCAAAGTGATCCACATTGCTCCATATTGGCCTCGACAAGTCTGGTTTCCCTTCCTTTGGCCTCACCTGCTAGAGTAACCATGGATAGTCAATCCATCCCCAGCGTTGATCTCCCATCCGCAGGGTCTAATTCACCCCAATCCAAAAACCCTAAAACTGGCAGCTTGGTTTCTCCACTTCCTATGATTGCCAGGCACCAGGCATGAAAACCTTCCGTCCCCTGTGTGTAGTATTCTTACTGCATCTCAAAAATCATCCACCAGACTAATTTATCTTAACAAATGGAAAAAGGTTCTCTCTATGGGTAGCAGATAAACAGTTAGACCCTTTGTCAGCCCCAGTATCCGTGGTATTGGATTACTTATCACATCTTTTCCACTCTGAGGTGTCTGCGTCTACTATCTGTTTACATTTAGCTGCCATCTCAAATTTTCATATATGTTTTTAAGATTCTTCACTTATGTCACATAGACTGTGTAAGACTTTCTTGAAAGGGGTTATCCTCCAATAACCTCCCTTTAAGAGAACCTGTACAACCTTGGGATTTGACTTTGGTTCTGTAAGCTCTAACAGCTCCTCCCTTTGAACCTGCGTCTTCATGTGATGTAAAATATCTCTCTTGGAAAACTTTGTTTTTGATTGCAATCACATCGGCCAGGCGATTGTCAGAACTCCAGGTCTTATGCATCAAACCTCCCTATCTTATCTTCCATAAGGATAGGGTATCACTGAGAACGAATTCTACCTTTTTACCAAAAGTGGTGTCAGTGCGATCTATCAATCAGTCTATTGACCTTCCAGTGTTCTTTCCTAACCATTCTAACAAGGGAGAGTATTGCTTGCACTCCTTGGATGTTCATAGGCAATTATGATTCTATGTGGACAGAACAAAATCTACCCGTAAATCAGACCAACTGTTTCTGGCTTTTTCTGGAGCAAGACAGGGCCATCCTTTATCAAAAGTTACATTGGCTTCATGGTTGAGAAATTGTATAACCTTTATCTACAACAAAAACAATCTCACCTTGCCTCACAGAGTCAAAGCCCATTCTACAAGATCTATGGCAACTTCAGCAGCTTTCCATGCTAAGGCTTCCCTCAATTATATTTGCTCAGCTGCAACTTGGGCCAAACCTCATACCTTAATTCTTCATTACAAATTGGACTTGGACTCCAGAGGTAGAGCTTCCTTTAGCTCCATGGTGCTCAGGAATGTCCTTCCATGAGGGCCACCCAGGAATACAGGTATTTGGGGACTCTGTCCCATCAGTAAAGAATGAACAAAGATTAACAACATCAGATAAAGAAGTTATGTCTTACCATAATGTCCCATCTGTGTTGTTGATCTTTGTTCATTCATTACTTCCCACCCTCTGTCCCCCATCCAGAGGTTCTTGTTTGATCTCATGTACTCCTTTCTTGTAGGTCTGTTATGATCAGAGGTAGTCTCTACTTTTATCTATCAACTTGCAAACTTGATCTGAGGTGACAGGAAGCAGAGCATTCTGGGTAGGACCTTGGATCGAGAGTTTTTGGCTGACACAAGCTTGATATTGGCCGGCTCTGTTTCGAGGACGGAACCGATAACCCATCAGTAATAAATGAATGAAGATCAACAACACAGATGGAACGTTATGGTAAGATATAACTTCTTTTTTTTACCATAATATATTTATCTTACTACTGTTATACAAGTGTAGTGTCTCAGTTAGCAGTCCTTGTAAACAATTCACCATCATATTGGGTGACTTCAACTACCCGAATATAGACTGGGAACATTACTCAAGCCCTAACTTTCTAGCCCAACGGTTCCTGGAGTTCATAAATTCAAATGCCATGGAACAGCTAGTCACTGTTCCCACGAGAGGAGAAAATATACTAGATCTCATTGTCACAAACATGGGGACAAAATGCTCCACACCGGAAGTATATCCCTCATTGGTGAGATCTGATCATAAACTAATCTCACTGGAAATCCACATCCCGCTCCCACCCCAAACAAAAAAGACCATAGTGAAGAACTTCTCTAAAGCAAACTTCACACTACTCAAGACTGGTGTGGTATCCTTCAAGGCCCCTGAGCCAGAGGAAACCACAACCCAAGCTGCGGAAGCCCTTACAAATGCCTTCTATGAACACCTCCAGGACTGCATGGATCAGGCAATCCCAAATAAAACCAAGACTCTTTCCACAAAGGGCAAGCGTCCAGTCTGGTGGACCCCAGCCATTAACAAACTTTACAATAAGAGGAGAAAGCTATTACATGATAGAACAAAATCCATAAAAGGAAGTCACCCCTGATCATTATTAGTAAAAAATACGAGCACTCATAAAATCAACTAAGGCCAATTTTGAGAGAAAAATTGCCATGGATTCAAAGGACAATCATAAGGCCTTTTTCAGCTATGTTAGGAACCTGGGTGGAAACTCCCAGATATGCTCAGAATTAGTCCAAAATGATACAAAAATCACTGAACCCACAGACATTGCCAACATACTGGCAGACAGGTTCAGTGCAAACTTCACCCCTCTCCCCTAAAGGAGAGATAACTATCCCAGCCGAGTGTAGCCTCCCGGACATCTCAAATGCGCAGGTGAAAGCTGCTCTCTAAAGCTAAAACACAGCATCAATGGGACCGGATGGTGTCCCCGGCTGTGTGCTACACGAGCTAAATGAGGAATTAAACCCGCACATAAGGCAGCTGTTTAATCTCAGCCTTACCACAGGATACATGCCCAAGGAGTGGCGACGGCAACTGTGGTCCCACTCCACAAAGGCGGCGCCTCACGGACCCTGGTAATTACCGCCCCATAAGCTTAACAAGTCTAGTCTGCAAAGCTATGGAGAGGATCATAATGGAGCTCATAAACAAAGATATAGGGGACTTGCAGACATTGGACCCGACCCAGTTTGGCTTTGTCAAGGGAAGATCATGCCTTTTGAACTTGGTCGACTTCTTCGAAACAGTCACCAAGGCCATTGATGAGGGAAAGGCAGTCCATACAGCCTACCTTGACCTTGCAAAGGCTTTCGACACAATACCCCACTCGGGTATTGTAGAAAAACTTACCAGCTTAAATGTAAACCCATATGTCACAAGATGGGTTGCAAACTGGCTTAAGGACAGAACCCACAGGGTTAGAGTTGCTGGCGCTGTGTCAGACTCCAAGCCGGTCACAAGTGGTGTCCGGTCACAAGTGGTGTCCCATAGGGCTCGGTCCTTGGCCCCCTATTGTTTGGCATCTACTTCTCAGAAGTACAGGCCAACATGGGAGGACTTTGGCTGACAAAGTTTGCAGACGACTGCAAACTGGGCCATAGTGGAAAGTGCATCGGACACGGATATCCTTCAGAAGGGACTCACGGAAACAGATAGCTGGTGCCAGAGCCATGGCCTGAAGTTAAACGCCAAAAAATGTATAGTCATACCCTTCGGGAAAAACAAGGTAACCCCAAGCTACCATATAGGTGGCAATCCACTAAGCACAGAAGAGGTTATCAGGGACCTGGGGACCCAGGTTGACAGTGGCCTTTCTTTGACACTCACGTTCCTAAAGTCGTTAGAAACAACTTCTACATTGCCCACCTGATCATGAAGGATTCACATCCAGATCTAGTGAGGTCATTGTTCCCCTGTACTCTTCACTTATCAGACCAATGATCGAGTACAATGCCCCATTCGGGATGTATCTCACCTGACATCTGCAGCAATTGGAGAGACCCCAAAAGTTCCTCACCAAAAGGATAAAGGGACTCCAAAATCTGTCATATGCTGCCAGATTGAAGAAACTCCAGCTCTATTCAGTCGCATACCGTCTGCTCAGAGGTGACATGTGCCTGACATACAAGGCCATGTCCAACCCGGAATTAATGGACATGCTCCACCTCAAAAAATCCAAATCCACCAAAACCACTAGAGCAAGCGACTTAAACCTTAGCACGGATATAAATATGACGTGCTGGAGGGATAGATTTATCACTCAGAGACTCCCTATGCTGTGGAATAAAATCCCGGTCCATGTGAGGCAGAGCACCTCGCTGACTCTGTTCAAGAGAAATCTAGACCTGTGGATGGGAGATTGTAGGTTTACCCCGGGAATCATCTCTGTGTCACTGCTGGACAGAGGCACAACAAACTAATGGGCACAGTATTTTTTCATATAAGGGGTGGCGTAAGCCACAAAAATTTGGGCTAGGCTTATAAATGCCTTAAGGCAGATAGCCTAGTATAAACCTATGAACCTATAATTATCTATAGAGATCAAGCAGTGTTCCCTTTGCCCCCATACACATACATTTCCCCAAATCAGACATTTGTGCCCTTCAAAGGGAAATATAGTTGTCACAGTAATTTATTTTAGCTTGCTGCTGTTCTCATACACAGCCTCCTGCTGATCACTGCAATAAGTAAACAAGCAAGCAGACAAACTGAATAGATAACTGCTGTTGACAATGTGTACTTTTACCACTGCTTAGCTATATAGTTGATGTCCTGCCAGTATTTTTATTTATAAATTTACATCTCTGAATATGGGAACATCAGCTGCCATTGACATCTATATTTGTATCTGACTACAGATTTCCAAGTAAGCACGGAGTTTGATTGCTTTGAAGAACTGCCCGTAAGTGCTTGCTTCATATGGCAGTATATAATGGAATGCCTGAACAAGACCTGTTTGTTTTGATGTAGAGAGAGGGAAGATTGGTCTATAATGAGTAGAATCCAATTTCATTTCATTTCTGGGTCCCTTATTTATTTTATTCTTCCGGAGGTCTGAATGTAGATTATTTTGTTAGTACAGTTTATGTTAAATAAAATAATTTGCCTTAACATCTTCTGAGGCTGAAAAGGTGTTTTTTTAAAGACATTTTATAGCGGTTTTAGAATAAAAAAATATATGCACCAAAACCGAGTTGTTACAGCACCCACAGTTGAAACCATTTCTTTGGGTGCTAAGTTAATATTACCCATCATTAAAAGGTTAATCAGATTGTTTGGAGGTCATCGTTAAGGTAGATACGTTTCTTATCAGAGTGAATGGTCACTTAAGACAGGATGAGGATTGCGCAGCACTATATCATATGCATTGATTGAACTACAGTTTATCAAAGGACTTGAATCGGTGCTTTATAGGGGCTGTGCGCCTTGTGGATGTGACAGTCTGAGGGGAATAGAGTCTTCATTGGGAGCAGCTACTCTATCCTCTTGGATGTATTCCACTGTTGAACATGTTTCTTGGAGATTCATAGTACACAAATGTCAGAGTTTTACATTGCATTTGTGCTTCTGGAGTGGGTAATGCCAATTTTGTATACAGATATACAAAGTGGAGAAAACCTGTGGTCTCTCCAGTCTTTTGCAACTAGTCCTTCACTTGTACTTTCTTCACACTTATGTAAGCAGTTCTGAATTGTGTGATGATTTGCATTGTACAACTCTCTTGGCTATGATATTCCAAGGCCTAGCCACTCTGCTGTGGAGTACAATTTTTCTCATGTCTAATTTGAACTTTTTTATCTGCAATTAGTTGGTCAGGTTTGTCTCACTAGGCCACTGGCTTCTTCTCAGGGCAGACTAGAGGTGATCTTCATACTAAGGATAATTTGGCCATTATACTGGGGAACTTCCCCTACTCATTTTGATAAGTGCCATGGGACCTTTTACATCCTCCAGAGCTACCACCAACTCAGGCAGATGAGGCCTTGATTTAATGTCTAATCCAAAGACATGTAGCACCCACTTATGTTGCACCACATTGTCAATACTTTATTTAACATTTGTTTACTGGGAAAGTCTGACTGGGACAGAGCCCGTTTTCAGCAGAGGCATGTGGAGAAAAGCTCCAGAGACAAATAAATTACACAGGTAGTGACAAATTTCATACATACAAGGAGACATATTAAATAAATTGGAGTCTCATATCTGTAGTAGAAATTAACATGTAAGAGTAACCATGAGTAGTTTAAATAGAGCTGTAGAAGTAAATATCTTAATCAGTGTCTTGGTTACAACAGTATTCAGTCAGACTAGTGAGATATTACCACTACTAAATGGAGCTTAACATGATGCTATAGCTTGAGCAAGTCTTAACGTGATACTGTAGATGAGATGTGCAGGAGTGGAGGAAAAGAAAAAATTAATCACACAACTGAGGGTTGGTTAGAGAGCACAGTTGAGCAGGGGTATGTGGAGAGGTGAGAACAGAGTCGTGGAAAGAGAAATTAAGGTAAAGGTATAGGGTAAAGTATAGAGGAAAGTGTAGTAGAAGGGGATAGAAATTAATGGATATATTATATACAAAGAGGGCTATGGGAGGTTTGAGAAGAATCATTTGATTAAATATGCTGGATGTAAAATGATTGGAAAAAGGGAGTGGTGGCTACTGGAAAATTAATCCAACTACCTGGTGTGGGAATGGAAGTTACACCCATCTGCACTAAAGGCAAGGGTGCTATCTGTTGAGTTATTGAGACTGCAATGTCACATAGCCTTCCCAGATATACTCAGCAGTTCCACCACTCCTACAGTAACATTTGTAAATATTGTACATAGCTTTTGCTTACCGCACAATGCTATTTATGCTTTGCATAATAGCACATTGAGACTTTGATAGTTGTATAAATGTCTCTGTTTCTTGCATAGTTAATAACTGTGAATACCAATGTATGTATTCCTGTACAATTACCACCACTTGTAAACATCATTGTAGCTATTGTAGGCTCTTTGAACCCTGGTCGTGGCTGAAAATTATCAGTACCAGGATATTCACTTGATGAACAAACAAATGAACAAACAAAAATAAATGCATTTGGCTGTGTGTCGTAGATAGATAAAGCACTGGCTATGTTCCAGTTGATTAGGTTCAGTTAGTAGCTGGTTGCTGGAGGAGCTAGTGTGGGAGAAGAGAGGAATGATAAGACAATGCTTGGTCAGATTTTCCAGGGGAAGGTTTAGGAGGGTGTGATGTGGGCATGCCTTTGTCAGTATCTCTGGTGGAGAATGTAGACATTTAAGAAAGACCTTAACTTGTAGTGTCATGGGTGAGGCAGTAGAAGGTACCCATTACCTCATATATGAGGGTGTGGCTTCCTTGCAACAACTATTACATGCCCACCCCAAGCATATCCCACATACCAGGGAAGAAATAGGGTGTAACTAAAAAAAAAAAATAACCCTCTATAGCAGTTGTGGCAGTGTGGCATCCACTCTCTCATCTCATTTCCACATCCTAGTCCTGCATATATCTAGTCCCCCACCAGTTTTTAAATTTCTGATGTACAGGAAGTCTGAACAATAATGGAATTTGGGGTGAGGCAACCATGCTTATAGCCCCCTCACACTGCCACACACTTCTAACAAGCTGGCATGTTGAAAGGTTTGGGGAACGATATCTGATTTGAACGTCTCCCCTTTCAGCTGCCACACGTCATTTCTCCTCTTCTGTCTTTCCTCATTATATCCACAGTCTGCTCCTCCCACTTGTCCCCCAAATGCTGTAGCCCATTTCTCCCTCCCTCCTTCCTTATCTCTTCTAATAAATTCATATCCTACTTTTTTAGTCTTTCTTTCCTCAGATGCTGTTTTATCTTCACATTTTTTTTGTGTTTTTTTCTTTTTCCAGCCCAGTTTCCATTTTTTTCTGTGGTGTTTAGAAAGTAACATATTCCAACTTTGGCCTTGCTAGTGCCGCATTCAATGGAAGAATCACCTCGGTTTCTCTGGAATCCTCTCCCCAGTGCTGCAGACTCCTAGCATCTTATTGTCCTTTGACATTATACTTTAAAACCGAATGGCTTGATTCTGCTGACTTATTATGACTACATCATATCCTTTTCCAGATATGTTGTGCTTTGGAGTACTGCAGACACCACACTAAAACAGTATATTGTTTTCCTTGGGTTCTCTCCAGCAGAGAGTGTAACTTTTTACATTAAATTTCATCCGTCTTCCATTGACCCACAAAACAGTATTGTACAGACTGCCATAAACCCACTTGTGACTGTCATGACTATGCTTGTATGGTGATATTATAGGTTCATAGGTTCATAGGTTTATACTAGGCTATCTGCCCTAAGGCATTTATAAGCCTAGCCCAAATTATTGTGGCTTTCGCCACCCCTTATATGAAAAAATACTGTGCCCATTAGTTTGTTGTGCCTCTGTCCAGCAGTGACCCAGAGATGATTCCCGGGGTAAACCTACGATCTCCCATCCACAGGTCTAGATTTCTCTTGAACAGAGTCAGTGAGGTGCTCTGCCTCACATGGACCGGGATTTTATTCCACAGCATAGGGAGTCTCTGAGTGATAAATCTATCCCTCCAGCACGTCCTATTTATATCCGTGCTAAGGTTTAAGTCGCTTGCTCTAGTGGTTTTGGTGGATTTGGATTTTTGAGGTGGAGCATGTCCATTAATTCCGGGTTGGACATGGCCTTGTATGTCAGGCACATGTCACCTCTGAGCAGACGGTATGCGACTGAATAGAGCTGGAGTTTCTTCAATCTGGCAGCATATGACAGATTTTGGAGTCCCTTTATCCTTTTGGTGAGGAACTTTTGGGGTCTCTCCAATTGCTGCAGATGTCGGGTGAGATACATCCCGAATGGGGCATTGTACTCGATCATTGGTCTGATAAGTGAAGAGTACAGGGGAACAATGACCTCACTAGATATGGATGTGAATCCCTTCATGATCAGGTGGGCAATGTAGAAGGTCTTTCTAACCACTTTAGCAATGTGAGTGTCAAAAGAAAGGCCACTGTCAACCTGGGTCCCCAGGTCCCTGATAACCTCTTCTGTGCTTAGTGGATTGCTACCTATATGGTAGCTTGGGGTTACCTTGTTTTTCCCGAAGGGTATGACTATACATTTTTGGCGTTTAACTTCAGGCCATGGCTCTGGCACCAGCTATCTGTTTCCGTGAGTCCCTTCTGAAGGATATCAGTGTCCGATGCACTTTCCACTATGGCGCCCAGTTTGCAGTCATCTGCAAACTTTGTCAGCCAAAGTCCTCCCATGTTGGCCTGTACTTCTGAGAAGTAGATGCCAAACAATAGGGGCCAAGGACCGAGCCCTGTGGGACACCACTTGTGACCGGCTTGGAGTCTGACACAGCGCCAGCAACTCTAACCCTGTGGGTTCTGTCCTTAAGCCAGTTTGCAACCCATCTTGTGACATATGGGTTTACATTTAAGCTGGTAAGTTTTTCTACAATACCCGAGTGGGGTATTGTGTCGAAAGCCTTTGCAAGGTCAAGGTAGGCTGTATGGACTGCCTTTCCTCATCAATGGCCTTGGTGACTATTTCGAAGAAGTCCACCAAGTTCAAAAGGCATGATCTTCCCTTGACAAAGCCAAACTGGGTGGGGTCCAATGTCTGCAAGTCCCTATATCTTTGTTTATGAGCTCCATTATGATCCTCTCCATAGCTTTGCAGACTAGACTTGTTAAGCTTATGGGGCGGTAATTACCAGGGTCCGAGAGGCGCCACCTTTGTGGAGTGGGACCACAGTTGCCGCACGCCACTCCTTGGGCACGTATCCTGTGGTAAGGCTGAGATTAAACAGCTGCCTTATGTGCGGGTTTAATTCCTCATTTAGCTCGTGTAGCACACAGCCGGGGACACCATCCGGTCCCATTGATGCTGTGTTTTTAGCTTTAGAGAGAGCAGCTTTCACCTGCGCATTTGAGATGTCCGGGAGGCTACACTCGGCTGGGATAGTTATCTCTCCTTTAGGGGAGAGGGGTGAAGTTTGCACTGAACCTGTCTGCCAGTATGTTGGCAATGTCTGTGGGTTCAGTGATTTTTGTATCATTTTGGACTAATTCTGAGCATATCTGTGAGTTTCCACCCAGGTTCCTAACATAGCTGAAAAAGGCCTTATGATTGTCCTTTGAATCCATGGCAGTTTTTCTCTCAAAATTGGCCTTAGTTGATTTTATGAGTGCTCGTATTTTTTACTAATAATGATCAGGGGTGACTTCCCTTTTATGGATTTTGTTCTATCATGTAATAGCTTTCTCCTCTTATTGTAAAGTTTGTTAATGGCTGGGGTCCACCAGACTGGACGTTTCCCTTTGTGGAAAGAGTCTTGGTTTTATTTGGGATTGCCTGATCCATGCAGTCCTGGAGGTGTTCATAGAAGGCATTTGTAAGGGCTTCCAGCTTGGGTTGTGGTTTCCTCTGACTCAGGGGCCTTGAAGGATACCACACCAGTCTTGAGTAGTGTGAAGTTTGCTTTAGAGAAGTTCTTCACTATGGTCTTTTTGTTTGGGGTGGGGGCGGGATGTGGATTTCCAGTGAGATTAGTTTATGATCAGATCTCACCAATGAGGGATATACTTCCGGTGTGGAGCATTTTGTCCCCATGTTTGTGACAATGAGATCTAGTATATTTTCTCCTCTCGTGGAACAGTGACTAGCTGTTCCATGGCATTTGAATTTATGAACTCCAGGAACCGTTGGGCTAGAAAGTTAGGGCTTGAGTAATGTTCCCAGTCTATATTCGGGTAGTTGAAGTCACCCAATATGATGGTGTTTGGAGATACATTTATACCCTCCAGTGTCTTCAGGAAGGCTGTGTGGGGTTCCTGAGTTTGAGAGGGTGGCCTGTAGCATGCTACAATTTGTAGAGCAGTTTTGCCTATTGTTAGTTGCACCTGGATGGTTTCTGAAGCTTCATGTGTTGCCACCAACCTGGAGGTGTGAGTATCCTTTATGAATATGGATACACCCCCTCCTTTTGTGGAGTGGTCCGGGTTTTGGGGCCGAACGCATGATATGAGGTAAAACCTAATAGTGCCGGGTGCTCTCAGGAGCCTTGAACCAGGTTTCAGTTACAGCACAGACATCGATGTTCTCCATACTGAGAAGGGCCTCGAGTGCGTGCATTTTGAGATTTAGACTTCTGGCATTGAGCAGCATTACACTCAATTTCTTCCCATTTTTGTTTTCTAGGGTGGTAGGTTTAGAATTTGAGCCTTGCCTAAAAAAGGCACTATGGGGGTGGCAAGAGCCTTAGCCAATATCCGGAATCCCAGGGTGACAGGTGCAAGCCGTCCCTTGCAAGCAGCGTGGCTTGTCAAGCATGTCATCCCAGGCAGACAGACACTGGATCCCCTTTGAATGACACCAGACATTAAGCCAATTGTTAAAGCTGATCATCTTGTCTATATATTGTGGCATCATTCTTGGTGAAGGAAGGATACTGCTCAGGGTTAGGGTCATACCTGCCTGGGCTACATAATCAGAGAGCTCCTCTATGTCTCTTTTCATGCAGTCCAGGGAGGTGCGTCTCAGGTCGCTCACACCAGCATGGACAATGACTGTGTCATATTTGTACTTGCTGTGGAGTGACCCGAGTGCTTGTGTTATGTGGCGGATTCTAGCGCCCGATAGGCAGCTTACTGTGACCCTCTCCTTGTTCAGCCTGGTGAGTGGGACGTCAGTGTGTCTGACTATGGAGTCACCTATGACAAGTATGTTTGGTGTTGTATTTGGCCTTAAGGGCTGTGACTGCTTTGCACACTGCTTTTGTGGTTTATGTGTTGCTTGTGGGGTGTCTTGAGGTAGCAGTTGTTTGGGTGTCTGCTTTGGAGGCCTCTGCTGTTTAGGTAAATTTTTACTCAGAGCCTCCGAGTATGTCTTTGTGTGTTCATGTGTTTGATTCAGTGGAGTGGTAGCATTATGTGAGGCTGGTTTTGTGGTGTGTGTAGTTGCCTTCTCCTCCTGTCTGGTCTTGCCAGTCCTGAGTTGAGAGAGCTCAGCCTCCAGTTTGGCTAAATAGCTGCATCTCTCAAGTATTTGTGTTATGTGTGAGGAGGAGAGGGTTGTCTGTGTACATGAGGCAGTTATAACATTGCCTCAAGATTCCCAGCTTCACCACCTGGACCGAGAGGAGATTGACAACTGACGTTTGGACATGCTAGAATAATATTGGGAAATCCTTAATTGAAAACAAGGGCCAGTGGGGAGTGAGGGTGTAGTGCTTTTAATTTTTAGTGCTGACTTATATAATTGCTTTAGTGAGCAAGTGCCAGGTAACTTGAGTGCAATGTGATACAAGTAACTAAATGCAAACACGACAAACAGTAACTTTCTTTCAAGTGAAACAAGGAAATAAGTACAGTAAGCAATGCAGATATCACTAGTGATCCACAGAAGCTGAGAAGTTGCGTATTAGGTGAATTAGCTTCCAGGGAAATAACAAGCAAACAAACAACAAGTATATAAACAAAGCTAGATTCAGTAGGCCTGGATCTAGTCTATGCTAGAGCAAACAAGGTGAACCAATTTCAGTAAGATACAGTTCAAATATTCAGGCACTATAAACCTTTAACCAGAAAATTCCCAGCTCAGAAGGGCAGAGTCCAGCCTCTTCTCCCACAAGAGTGCAGTCCACGAACCTTCTTAATGTAAAATAACTGGCCTGAAGCCCAAGTGCCTAAACCAGAACTAATACACTTGGACACTGGGCTCTCAATCAGCAGTTCCCAACTTAGAAGGATGAAAGCTACCTGTCCTGCCACCACAGTGCTTGCCACAAACCTTCCTAATGTAAAACAACTGGTCTGAAGCCCAAGTGCTTAATCCAAAAGACTTGAATGATAGCTACACTTTAATCAAGTTACAACCAAGCAGTAATAAATACCATTGAATACTTTAGAGAATGTCTGGATTAGTGCTCAAGTTACACAAACAAAGCTAGATCCAGCAGGCCCGAATCCAGTCTATGCCGCAGCAAACAAGGCACACCAACTTCAGTAAGAAACAGTTCAGATATGCATGCACTATAAGCCTTTAACCAGAAATTCCCAGCTCAGAAGGGCAGAGTCCAGCCTCTCCTCCCACAAGAGTGCAGACCACGAACCCTCTTAATGTAAAATAACTGGCTTGAATGCCCAAGTGCTTAAACCAGAATTAATACACTTTTAGAATAACAGACACTGAGCCCTCAATCAGCAGTTCTCAACCTAGAAGGATGTAAGCTACCTGTTCTGCCACAACAGTGCAGACCACAAACCTCTCAGTGCAAAACAACTAACTGGTCCGAAGCCCAAGTGTTTAAACCAAAAGGCTTAGAATGAGTTACACCAAGCAGTAATAAATACAATTGAGTATTTTAAGCTGATGCAAAAGTAAAAAGAAGTAGGTAAAAACACAAGTACAGTAAAAGCAGATGAAATTTTTTTTTTTTTTTTTTTTTTTTTCTGAACAAGTGCTGAGATCAAAGAAACAGATTTGAGTGCTGAAACTAGAAAACTGGCTAGTTACAAGAAAAAAAACAAGCTAGAAGGCTTCCCTCAAACACAGAAGGGCTTGGGGGCTCAGAAGCCTACAAATAGTCTGTACCACTTAACAAGAAAGGCAGGAAATAAGCTTAATTTTTTTTTTTTTTCTATTTCCCAGATGCTCTCTTTGTACACAGTAGGAGTGCCTGAAATCAGAATATGATCTCACTGCACTCAGTTGAGTGAGCAAATGAGATGGGCCCAGAGGCAGGCTGAGGGGCGGGCAGTTTCAATGCCACTAAGATTAACACCAAAACAAAAACACGGGTGGGTGGGAATAACTGAAGAGCAGAATAACCAGTTAAAAATTCCTTCAACACTCCTTCATACACAGTTTAAATCAATTTAAATACTGTATTTTTAAAAGAAAAAGTGCATAAAGAGGTACTTAAATTCTCTTATACGTCCAGTTGAATATAACCAAGTTCTTAGCTTGCCAAGCTGAAGTTTTAAAGCAGGAATTATTTCACATGCACCAGTTTAAATATGCAAGGACAGGAAATCACTGAATGTGGCTACCCGCACACCTGTAATTACTAGCAAATAACAAAATTCAGCCAACACTAGCTTTTAGTTCAAGTTACTGAAGAGCAGAATAACCAGTTAAAAATTCCTTCAACACTCCTTCATACACAGTTTAAATCAATTTAAATACTGTATCTTTTAAAAGAGAAAGTGCATAAAAAGGTACTTAAATTCTCTTATACGTCCAGTTGAATATAACCAAGTTCTTAGCTTGCCAAGCTGAAGTTTTAAAGCAGGAATTATTTCACATGCACCAGTTTAAATATGCAAGGACAGGAAATCACTGAATGTGGCTACCCCCACACCTGTAATTACTAGCAAATAACAAAATTCAGCCAACACTAGCTTTTAGTTCAAGTTACTGAAGAGCAGAATAACCAGTTAAAAATTCCTTCAACACTCCTTCATACACAGTTTAAATCAATTTAAATACTGTATTTTTTAAAAGAAAAAGTGCATAAAAAGGTACTTAAATTCTCTTATACGTCCAGTTGAATATAACCAAGTTCTTAGCTTTTCATATCCCATGTGATGTTTGACACAGATGTATTATAAACGACACTGATTTTGGCTTTGATCCCCGATACATTTCTTTACTTACTGTTTTTCATCAAACAGTTCCTCTCTAACAGTTATTCTATGGTTCCAGTCAATCAGTTGGTAAATTCCTAGATAGTTACTAGACATGCTATCCATGAAACATTATGGAGTCTAGCCCAGATTCCAAATTTCTCCAAAGCACTTTCTGGTTAGTGACTTCCTCAGGGTCACACAGTAGGCCTATGAAGGCTTGGGGAATCAAACCCTGTACCACAGGAAGTAGCTTGTTAACATCTCATAGCTGTAATTGTCTTTGTTAACTGCACAGTCTATTTGCTGGGGTGAACCAAAGGAAAACATACTGTACTGGTATGGTGTCTTTGGTGTTCCAGTCCATTTTTTTCCTTTTAGAGCCCTGCTTCCATACCCTTTAAGATTTTTGCAAACTTACTCTGAGATACATTATCAGATGTTCTTCTTGAGGTACATAATATTTTATGTCTTTGAGGTTCCCCATGTCCATCTTCTTGGTGGCTCAGTCGTAGGCTAGACTGACAAGACTTCTGCTGTTTATAATCATCCTGTGGACCATCAGACTGATAATCATCATGATTCAGTAGCTCCAGCAGTTTAGCTTTCAGAATATTTTCCATTATCTTCCTGAAATGAAAATACGACTGATTAGTCTGTAATTACTTGGATGTTCTTTGTGTTTCACTGTAGCAAAATGTGACTGATTAGCCTGTAATTACTTGGTTCCTTCTTTGATCCACTTTATGTAATACCAATTTCCAGTCTTCTGATAAGAGAGACTATACAGTCATGCCAGTGGTTCACTGAGTACCATTGCCCAGTATTTTTAATACTCTGGGAAGTGACTATCCTGTGCAGAAGCTGAGCACTGCGGATAGCCCGGTCTGTTAAACACTGAGGCTGTAGCACCCCTCTACATTCTACTCACAGGTATATTCCAGTGGCCTGCATTTAAAATACTAGGCATACCCCAGTTGGTTTCACAGAAGACAGTAGCTGCATTTCTCGCCTGTATGCTGCAGCATGAGAGGGACTGTATAACATTTCATGATGCATCCCGTTAATGATGAACCACCATACAGGTATTTTATATGGTGGTCAAGTAGTCTGTAATCCTGTATGAATTCCACTAGGAGGTTGGGATGGCAGTGACACAAATGAACAGATGAGAGGTTCTAGATTTGCTGATGTATAATGCAGAAACCATCATTCTGAATTTTTTCCTGTAAGCACCTGAAAATTACTTGGTGTCTTTTATTTGGCAGATAAGCAGCATGTCCCAGGTATTCGTGTACTTTTACATGACTGGTGAGTGATAGAGTATTGAGTAGATCCAAGTACTGCCATATTAGACATATTTAAGATTGTCCAAAGACTGGCTTGGAAATACCTATCACTGATGAACTACTAATAACTGAACAGCATATTTTCTGTATCTACCTGCTAATATTGGCTGATGATGCTATCCAGCATCCTTAGTAATTTTGTTGGGGAGAGTGGTACATTTAGTCTTCAGTTGAACATGTGCAGTAGTTTAAACAGTGTTTGGCATCCTAAAAGAGCAGTGCAGGTCTCTGAATTTCTCAGGTTATGAAATAAATTGCACTTAGAAAGGTGATGGATGTTCTTTGGCTGTCAGCACATTGTTAGCTTATGGCACAAGAGATCGACAGTGAGCTCAACACACAAGACACAGAAGTGCCACTGTTACTGTGTGTGATGCACACAATGTATTGGAATAGCCAGTGCCACATGTCAGGGTACTTTCTGTTATGAGCTGTAAGGAGTGAACATGCATGCATGCATGGTGGGAGCTGTGCAAGAGGCACGACCTTGTCAGCACCAAACATGGCCATACAGCAAGCCCTTATGATTGACCATCATCAGAGTATCGCAGTGAAGTAGCCCTATCCACATGGACCGGATCTTGGACCTGATATGTGATGCTGAAAGTCAAATATTCAAAATCACAGAACTCTGGAGTAATGGCAGAGTTAATTGCTTTGTACCATTCCACACACTAAATGGAACAGTATGAGCCAAACAAAGCACAGTAAATTCGTAATAAATCTCATTTGTGAATGTATACTCAAATGAGAGCTCTGTTTATAACAGTAAATAAATGATGAGCACCCACTGCATGGCATAAACAAAATTTGAAATACTTTATTAAAGTTAGGTTCCAGAGTACACATTCTTCAGACTTGACTAAAAAACACACAGTGATTCACCATTAGATATCCCTTAGATGTCCTTCAAGGATGCATCTGCAGTCATAACATATGGGTTGTCCTGCCTCAGGCAGCCCTTCGGTCGGCCGGATTCCAAAGTCTGGGTCTGGCCTCGGTTGATGTCGCACTTTCCCCGACGTCAGAGCGTCTGGGGTATAAAAGCATCAGCCGATGCCATTTTCCTCAGTCTTTCTTGCCGCTCGGTGCCCGAAGCAGAAGCTGTTCGCAAGTGCCGGTCGGTCAGATCCAGAGATTTCAGCTACCGAAGACTTCGAAAAAAGCTAAGTACCCTGTTGGGGACTCTTTCTTGCCTCAGCCGATGTCAGACAAAGTAAATAATTGTTTAACTTGTGGGAAACAAATACCTCATAAGGATTTCCATTCTTACTGCCTTCCTTGCTTAGGCCCAGACCACGACGTATCAGCTTGTTTAGCCTGTGCCTCCTTCAACCGACGGACTCTTAGACATCGGTCGGAGTTTGCAGAGGAATTTTTTGGAGCCGCTTTTGCATATAAAATGCCGTCGGAGACTCCGACTTCGCATATGGTCAAAAAACGCAAGGAAAAGGACCGACACTCGCGGCCCACGGTTTCGGCTGAAACCACGGCTAGGCCTACCGCGAGTGTCTCGGTTTCGGCCGAAACCAAATCCACTGCGATTCCTACTACCGAAACCATACTTCCGACCACCGAGGCCAGAGAGGCCCCGGCTGAGTCGGCTTCAGAACTCCCTACCAAAGCTAGTGTTCAGGAATTGTCCGACACCATACCATTGGACATTTCTACCCCTGCACGTGGGGCAGCTAGGCCCCCAGCTTCTATGTCTATTAAGGCCTTCTCCAGGGCTAAAGCTGCCAAACTTTCAAAAGCTTTGCCTGCCAAATCTACATCCCAGAGGCCTACCTCTAGTTCACAGATCCTCAGCCTTGCTGAGGACCTTATCTCCTTAATAAGGGGTTCACAACCTCACCCAGACAGGGCCTCTCAACCTCCTCCAGACAAAAGGCCCAGGACTGACCCATCTGAACCTCACTCCTCAGATTACTCCACGGATGGATCTGATTTATCAGACCACCAGGAAGGGGCCTGCTCGCCTTTCGAGGATTCAGATGCAGAGGAATCTATCCCTTCGGCCTCCCCTCCTGAAGAATTTTCCTTTGGGGAGACTTTACACTCCATGAGAGAGCACTTTCAATGGCAAGGTCAGGATTTCTCTGATTCTAGAAAAAGATTAAGGACCTTTTTGCATTTTCCTCAGCATAGGCCCTTAGCTATACCTCCTGTTCTAAATGTAATTGATGATGTGTACAATGATGTTAGTACAGCCCCTGATTCTCTTCCTCCGGCCCCTGCCAAACCTGACAGATATTACAGGGTCCCGGATTCTCATTTCCATCTGTATAAAGCCCATGCTGCAGATCCAGAAACTATTTCTCAGGGCCCTAAAGGGGTTGCAGCCGCTACTGCCAAAAATCCCCTACCCTCTGAAAGAGAGTCTAGAGCTTTAGAGAGATGGGGAAAAAAGGTTTATACATCTGCTACTCTTTCTGCCAGGGCATTAAACTGTCAATTCCATATGATACAGTACCAAGAATTTTTGTTAGATCAATTGAATAAGAAACTTTCTTCCCCTGAACCCTTTGACCGTAAATCCCTTCAGGATTTGGTACACAACTCACAACAGGTTAGTAATCATTTTTTAAAAAGTGGCTATGATGCACTGGAGGCTTCATTTAGATCAGCTATGACTGGGGCAGTTATTCGTAGGCATGCCTGGCTGAAGGAGCAATCTTTGCCAGACCATGTCAAAGCTAAACTCCTCGATGCTCCAATGGAGAAACAAAATTTATTTGGCTCCCCTGCACAGGAGATTCTAAAAAAGGTGGAAGAAAAAGCAAAATCTGTGCAAACAGTTAAAGATTTCCTACAAGTTCAACCACCGAGGTTCAGCAGAAACTGGCCTACAAAGAATTGGTCCTTTCCAGACTCGTCCAGAGCACAAAGAGGCAGGAACAGGCGCCCTAGAGGCAGAGGTCAATCGAAGGGCCCCTACAGAGGCCGTCAGTGGCAGCCTGCCAACCAGAGGAGTTGTGCAACAGCTACAACTACAACCACTACTACAGGACAGACCCAATGACTTGACTCTGACTCCGCCTATCAGGGATCAACTGGAAGCACCCTTGGGCGGAAAACTGGCTTTATTCTCAAAAAACTGGCATTGCATTACAAAAGATACATGGACATTGCAAATAATAGACAAAGGATAGAGGTTTCACTTCCACACTTTGCCAAAAAGAAGCGGAATGCCAAACCTTCCACCAAACCAGAAGGCAGAGGCTTTCAGACAAATCAGCAATTTACTTCAGATGAAAGCTATAGAAAAGGTACCATGTACAGAACAAGGCCAAGGATTTTACTCCAGACTATTCCTTGTATCAAGAAAAGAAAACCAATGGAGGCCTATTCTCGACCTGTCCTCACTGAACACTTATCTGATTGTGCCAAAATTCAAAATGCTGACCCTACAGCAACTTCTTCCCATGTTGGGCAAGGAGTCTTGGCTGGTAACTCAAGATCTCAAGGAGGCATACCTGCACGTCCCTATTCGACCAGATTGCAGAAGACACCTCAGATTTCTTGCAGGATCAGAGCATTATCAATTCTCAGCATTGCCCTTTGGCTTATCTACTGCGCCCAGAGTTTTCACGAAATGCCTGGCATCAGTAATTGCACATTGCAGACTTCAGGGAATTCAAATTTATCCATACCTGGACGACTGCCTAATACAAGCGGACAACAAGAAAAAATTGTTAAAGGACTTGGCCTATGCCATACACCTGCTACAGACCTTGGGATACACAGTCAACATCCAAAAGTCAAGACTAGTACCATCCCAAAGGATAACCTTTTTGGGTGCGGATCTGGACACAATCACCCAGATGGCTTTTCTCACAGAAGAAAAACAAAAACAACTTCCAGATTACTTCATGATTCTGACAAGACAAACTCGGCTTACTGCAAGGAAAGTCCTGCAGGCCCTGGGTTACATGGCATCCTGCATAATTTTAATTCCACATGCCAGCTGCATATGAGGAAATTACAATGGTACCTAAGGAGTGTATGGTCTCAACACAGTCACAGTCTAGAAACCATGATACCAATCATTCCATGCCTTCAAAAGGAATTTCTGTGGTGGGCTCAGGCCTGCCAGTCCAACAGAGGGTTGCCTTTCAACAAACCAAAAACAAGGCAGACCATCACCACGGACGCCTCAGACCGAGGATGGGGAGCACACATGGAGGACAAACGTATCCAAGGCCTATGGCCTCAAGGGCAGCTAAGCATGCACAGAAACCAAAAGGAAATGCTGGCAGTGAGGCATGCAATCGAGGCATTCAGACCCTTCCTCCAACAAGAACATCTGTTAATAAGGACAGACACCACCACGGTCATGTGGTACATAAACAAACAGGGAGGCACACATTCCTATCCTCTATGCCGGATGGCTATGGATCTGTGGAATCTATGCCTGAATCTCAATATCCAGCTGCAGGCCCAATTCGTACCAGGAAAAGAAAATGCACTAGCAGACAGCTTAAGCAGAACTACCATGAATGCACATGAATGGATGCTGCATCCAGACATCTTCAAACTCATAACAAAGACATGGGGAATGCCGGAGATAGATCTGTTCGCCTCCCCACTCAACCACCAACTGAAGACATTCTGCTCAAGGACATACCAGCCACAAGCATGGAGAGTGGACTCTCTCTCTTTCAGCTGGAATGCCCTAACAGTATATGCCTTTCCACCTCTCCCACTGATGTACAAGGTTCTACTGAAGATCAGGGAGGAACAGCCCAAAGTGATACTAATAGCTCCAGACTGGCCAAGACAACACTGGTACCCACTATTGAGAAGCATGTCTCAGGCAAATTCATGGCCTCTTCCCCTATGGCCTCTTCTTCTAACACAGAACAATTTCAATCTCTCCAAATACCATCATTTTGGGAGACTTCAACTACCCAAACATAGACTGGGAACATTAGTCAAGCCCCAATACCCTAGCCCAAAGGTTCCTAGAATTCATAAACTCAAATGCAATGGAACAACTAGTCACCATTCCCACAAGAGGAGACAATATACTAGACCTGATCATCACAAACATGGGGACAAAATGCTCCACACCAGAAGTATATCCCTCTTTGGTAAGATCAGACCATAAATTAATCTCACTGGAAATCCACATCCCGCCCCCACCCCCTGCACAAAAGACCACAGTGAAGAACTTCTCAAAAGCCAACTTCACACTTCTTAAGACTGAAGTGGTATCCTTCAAGGCCCCTGGGCCAGTGGAAGCCACAACCCACACTGCTGAATCCTTTGCAAATGCCTTCTATGGGCACCTTCAAGAATGCATGGATCATGCAATCCCAATTAAAACCAAGACCCATTCCCCCAAAGGCAGGCGCCCGGTCTGGTGGACCCCAGCCATAAACAAACTTTACAACAGGAGGAGGAAGCTACTCCATGACAGAGCAAAATCCCTAAAAGGGAAGGCATCTCTGATCAGTACTAGCAAAAAACTACGATCACTCATAAAATCATCCAAGGCCAACTTTGAGAGAAAAATCGCAAAAGACACAAAAGACAATCACAAGGCCTTCTTTAGCTATGTTAGAAACCTGGGTGGAAACTCCCAGATATGCTCAGAGTTCGTCCAAAATGACACAAAATACACTGAACCCACTGACATTGCCAACATTCTGGCAGACAGGTTCAGTGCAAATTTCTCCTCCCCCCCCAAAAGGAGAAATAACTATCCCAGCAGAGTGTAGCCTCCCTAACATCTCAGATGCCCAGGTGAGAGCCGCCGTCTCTAAAGCTAAAAACACAGCATCAATGGGACCGGATGGTGTCCCGGGCTGTGTGCTACATGAACTCCAAGAGGAACTAAACCCACACATAAGGCTGCTGTTTAATCTTAGCCTTACTACAGGATACGTACCCAAAGAGTGGCGTACGGCAACAGTGATCCCACTTCACAAAGGCGGTGCTTCTACGGACCCTGGAAATTACCGCCCCATAAGCTTGACGAGCCTGGTCTGCAAAGCTATGGAGAGGATCATTATGGAACTCATAAACAAAGACATTGGGGACCTACAGACATTGGATGCTACCCAATTTGGCTTTGTCAAGGGCAGATCCTGCCTTTTGAACTTGGTCGACTTTTTTGAAACAGTCACTAGGGCCATTGATGAGGGTAAGGCAGTTCACACAGCCTACCCTGATCTTGCAAAAGCCTTTGACACAATACCCCACTCGGGCATCATAGACAAACTTACCAGCTTAAATGTAAACCCATATGTCACAAGATGGGTTGCAAACTGGCTCAAGGACAGAACCCACAGGGTCAGAGTTGCTGGAGCTATGTCAGACTCTAAGCCAGTCACAAGCGGTGTCCCACAGGGCTCAGTCCTGGGACCCCTCTTGTTCGGCATTTATTTTTCCGAGGTACAGGCAAACATAGGAGGATTGTGGCTGACAAAGTTCGCAGATGACTGCAAAGTGGGCGCCATAATTGATACTCCAGCGGACACAAACATCCTTCAGAGAGGCCTCATAGAAACGGATAATTGGTGCCAGAGCCATGGCCTTAAGCTGAACGCCAAAAAAGTATAGTCATACCCTTTGGGAAAAACAAGGTACCGACAAATTACCACATAGGTGGTAATCCATTAAGTACAGAAGAGGTAATCAGGGACCTAGGGACCCAGGTTGACAGTAACCTCTCATTTGACACTCACATTGCCAAAGTGGTTAGGAAAACCTTCTATATTGCCCACCTTATCATGAAGGGTTTCACATCTAGATCAAGAGAGGTTATTGTGCCCCTGTACTCTTCTCTTATCAGGCCAATGATTGAGTACAATGCCCCATTTGGGATGTATCTCACCCGACACCTGCAGCAGTTGGAAAGACCCCAAAAGTTCCTCACCAAGAGGATAAAGGGTCTTAAACATATGTCATATGCTGCCCGACTGAAAAAACTCCAGCTCTATTCAGTCGCATACCGCCTACTCAGAGGTGATCTGTGCCTGACGTACAAGGCCATGTCCAATCCGGAATTAATGGACATGCTCCACCTCAGAAAATCCAAATCCATCAGAGCCACGAGAGCAAGAGACTTAAACCTCAACACAGAAATAAATAAGACATGCTGGAGGGACAGATTCATAACCCAGAGGCTACCTACACTCTGGAACAGAATCCGAGTCCATGTTAGGCAGAGCCCCTCACTGACTCTATTCAAGAGAAATCTTGACGAGTGGATGGGAGATCGTAGGTTTACCCCGGGGGTCATCTCTGTGTCACTACTAGACAGAGGCACAGTAAACTAAACCTTAAAAGGGCGTAGTATTCTCATCCTAAGGGGTGGTGAAAGCCACACACACTCTGGCTAGGCTTATAAATGCCCTAGGGCAGATAGCCTAGTAC
This sequence comes from Protopterus annectens, assembly GCF_019279795.1. Lineage (NCBI taxonomy): Eukaryota > Metazoa > Chordata > Ceratodontiformes > Protopteridae > Protopterus > Protopterus annectens. Next base: position 96,810,442 of record NC_056727.1, on the reverse strand, counting down.
GAACCTATGAACCTATGAACCTAAGACCCTGCATCCCAACTTGAAAACATTGCAGCTAACTGCCTGGAAAATTCCGTAAATCCCAACCAAACTGTTTTATCTCAGAGGGTGAAGGACATTATCCTGGAGGCTCGCAGACCTTCCACAAGGAAGACTTACTCAGCTAAGTGGAAGAGATTTCTCATTTGGAGCACATCAAAGGGCACAGATGTCACAGTGGCAAACCTAGCACACATCCTAGAATACTTAGCAGAATTGTACCACAATGGCCTGTCTTATTCTTCCATTAAGATTCATGCTTCAGCAATTTCAGCAGAATACAATATGGATCCACCTATCTTCTCACACCCTCTTCTCAGGCAATTTTTGAGAGGGATCAAAAATGTTAAACCTCCAAGAAGACCCCCTCTACCTGCATGGGATCTCAATTTTGTGCTGGAAAAACTGACACTACCTACCAGAAAGGCCGAGTGGTACAGTGGTTAAGATGTATGCCTTTCAACCACAAGGTGCAAGGTTTGATTCTCACCTGTGGAAATAATTTCCTTTTGAACCAGCAGCATCAGCAGACCTACAGTTTTTATCTTGGAAAACTGCATTCCTTCTGGCAATCACTTCAGCAAGAAGAGTATCTGAGTTACAAGCATTAATGGCAGTACAGCCTTTCCTTATTTTTCACCAGGATAGAGTGTCACTAAGAACCAATCCTACTTTCATGCCAAAGGTAGTATCTAGGGTATCCTTGAACCAAGCTAGTCATTTGCCTACGTTCTTCCCTAACCCACAGAACAAAGGGGAAAAACTTTTGCACACCCTGGATATACACAGACAACTACGCTACTATTTGGACAGAACGAAAACTAGCAGAAAAACTGACCAACTTTTTGTAGCATATGCAACTGGGGTGCAAGGAAGAGCAATTTCCAAACAGACAATTTCAAAATGGATAGGAAATTGCATTCACTTTTGTTACTCCTTTCATGGAAAGACAGTTCCTGAAAACATCAGGCCTCATTCCACAAGGGCCACAGCCACCACTACAGCTTTCCTGCGAGGGGTGGCTACCAAGGACATTTTAGAAGCTGCTACCTGGAGCTCCGTGCATACATTTGCCAAGCATTACAATCTACCTCTATACTCCAGATCCCGAGCAGGGTTTGCAACTGCAGTGCTGCAGGGGATCTTAACTACACCATCTTTCTCTTAGTACCTCCTCCCCCAGATTGGCTATGGTATTCTACCCATATGTTATGACTGCAGATGCATCCTTGAAGGACATAGTACAGTTTTGTACCTACCATAAATGTAGATGTCCGATAGGTATGCATCTGCAGTCAGGATTACCCACCCTCCTTCCCCTCTGTGGTATTCCTAGGGTACTTACCCCTCTTTTAGCTAGCTGGGGGAATCTATTATGGTGTATTTGTTTGTTTATACATGTATATAATTTGCAAATGTTTGGAACTTTTCTGCATTTATCCAAATTTAGCTTTCCTAGAGGGCACCTGGCATCTGGGGCAAGAAAAACTGAGGAAAATGGCGTCGGCTGACGCTCTGACGTCGGGGAAAGTGCGACATCAGCCGAGGCCAGACCCAGACTTTGGAATCCGGCCGACCGAAGGGCTGCCTGAGGTAGGACAACCCATATGTTATGACTGCAGATGCATACCTATCGGACATCTACATTTATGGTAGGTACAAAACTGTACTTTGCTTCACAAGACTTCAGAAAATATATCTCAGTAAATAATTCAAAAATTGCTGTCATTTAAAGTATTTTTTTCTTTTGCATTCTTAAAGCAAGTTTATGTTAATGGCGCCATTAATTTTCTAGCCATTGTTGCCATTAAGCTGCTGTTACAGTTTTGCTTCTTGTAGCATTAAATAATTCTCAAACTCCCCTTTTATACTTCTCTTTAGTGCATGCTCTACCACTTGAAATTTAATGCAGCCACCAAAGTGAAATCTTGTGTTACTTTCTATATGTAGAAACGCATCTTTTTCCAGCATCTAACTGCATATGCTCCATTTTACATATACTTCCTAGTACCTTTAATATTCAAATTCTCATTAACATAATTTATTCTGTTTAATATCGGTTTCAAATTGTGTGTTCTTCTGAGGGTAGAAGCTGGAATAAAACCGACAGTGTCAGCCACCTGTTAATTACTTAAAATGTCCGAATTTTTTAATAACATTTTTACCTCTTTACTGGATGAGTCATATTTAGAAATCATTCATACACACCATGTGCTTTCTTTGTTTTCTAAGCCATATCTCATGAATTTTTTTAAAATAAAGCTGTATTACACAATTTTTCCAAATCATTATAAACATGGCAATATTCTTAATTAACTAGTCTAAGTGGGTAGAACATTTGAAGCAACCTGTTGTGTTCCCTAGCCATGCATTTCCTACATTCCTCCAATTTTGATGCATTTCTAATAACCATTAATATAGTGCTCTTGGAATATTTTCCTTTCTGACGAAGCATATCAGCTTCTAAAATTCAGAAATCAATTGACATAAACCATCTTTCTGTATAGTTGGCTACTTCTGCACGTTTGACTTTCATACCATTATAGGTGGCAGTAATGTGATGGGGCTCATAAATACATACCCCTTATTGTGGAAAAAAGAGGCCAATGTCAGTTATAGCTGACAAAGTAATTAAAAACCCGTCATCACTAAAATGCAAACATTTCTGAGTTCTGTTCTTACTGTTCAGCTTGTCCTTCTCATCCTTGTTTGCCAGATATGCATATGTGTAGATCAGCTCCATCAATGTGCCCACAATAGTCCCATACATTTGTCTACAGCTTTCCTCTTTAAATTCAAAGATATTCCCCACGATTCAGTAAAGTCCATGTAGGCTGTTTGTAGAGCCTACATGGAATGTATCCATGTACACAGCCATGGTTCCCCTTGGCAGTGTGCCAAACATATTAATTATGGTGTGCGCCTGAGGGAGGTCACAGCAACATGGATATTGAATCCGTGTAAGACTGACACCTCAGCCACATACCTTTCGGCCCATCAGCCTTGGCTGAAAGGTGTACAAGACATTTTATTTCATTAAATTGCATTTTATTTATTTGTTTACGTTTATGTGCTTGTTTGCGCTGTGCTTAGCTATGTTTAGCTTTATGCTCATATGCATCAGACATCTGCTAGACATCTATATAGGTAGAAATCAGATGCATATAATGTTAATAATTTTTTTTTATGTGCTTGTTTGCGCGATGAGGCCCGTTGCTTAGCTAAGCGTGGTGTACTTAAGCATTAGAGAGCCGCTAGACATCTAAAAATAGAAACTGGATGCATTCAGTTTATATATATATATATATATATATATATATATATATATATATATATATTTTTTTTTTTTTACATGTGCTTGTTTGTGTGATGTGGCACATTGCTTAGCTGTGAGTAGCGAGGCGTACATAAGCAGTAGACATCTGCTAGACGGCTAAAAAAAGAAACTATGTATTCAGTTGTTGCAGGTCTGCTGTGCTTAACAATGTGCAAACCCGTGCAGAAAAATTGCGCTACATTTACAGGCACCTTCAAAGTGTATCTGAAGATATTTGAGTTCCCTTCACTATTCCAGTGGCTAGATAAATTGAGTCATGATCTACAGTGTAGTAGGTCCTGGGTTCGAATGTGACTGGCAGTGTTTTTATTTTTTTATTTTATTTTTTTGTTACATATAGTGCTGTGAAACTATGTCAGGTGACTGAAACATCGGTTGACTTCAAATTAAATCATTGTTACATTTAGAAAAGCTGCATGATGCTAAGAAGCGCTTAAACGTGGTCAACAGTCTTTTCGTGTTTGCGAGTTGCTAAGCTCCTCTTAAACATGGCTTGTGTGAGTTTGGACCAAGATGAGCAATGCAGTGCATTTTTGAAGGTTACAGCATGACGTCCAAGGACAGGGAATGCAGCCTATTTAAAGGCCAATAGGAGAGAATTTCACATTGTTCCTTGGAGCCTGACCTGAACGGTTGGTATGGCTGCTGGTGCTGGTGAGGGAGTGTACTTTAGGGCACAAACGTGGGGTGTGCAGGAGTCTAGGGTTTTCATTGGACTCCTTGTACAACACCACAAACCCCGGCTGTTGTAAGGTGAATACCAGGGCTCAGAGTGCAGTTCTGAGGCCTGGGATAGTTTGGCCAGTGACCTAACCGGTGCAACTGGTATCCCCCTCACCAGGTTAGCAGTGTCATCACCACTATGTCAACTTGTATCGTAGAAAGAGGGGAACCTTGGACACCTGGATCCAAGAGGCTAGGACTTGGTGTGCACCCCACAGGTATATGTAAGTATGTTTTCCAGTAATTTATAAATACACAAGCTGAATCTATGCAAAACAGGCGTGCATAATGGCTTGCTTCTCTTACCACAGCTGCAGAAGAGAGGGCTAGCAATGTACAGTCCCATGCAAGACGTTTGGCCAGGCAAGCTTGTGAACATCAGTAAAGTAATAACTTGATGTATAACTTAATACTGCAATAAAGTAAATCCAGATTTTGAAGTCTTAACAGTCGGGTATGGAATACCTTGGACATCATACATTTTTATTAATGTGTCAGTACATATCTGTAATGGTAAAGCAAGTTAAAGCAAGTAAGCATTCAGTACTGTATAGCATAGCTTCCAAACATCAGTTAATGTTGTAGTCTACCCAGATTGAGTCACTGTTGCAGTCTGTTCATTGTCTGAAATATGTTGTAGATGCACTCAATAAATTAACAGGGTATACTGGTAAGTTAACAGACGTCCTAGACAGCTATCCATGTGTGTAATTGCCAGATTTGAAGCAAAATTAATCAGTAAAGTGTAAAAGGAGATGTGTGCGCTATTCCTATAGTCACTGCTTTGTGTGTTCTAATCTGACACAAGCCAACAATAAATATAAAGCAGTAAATAATGTTTCAACATATGTCATAAATAAATGCAGTGCACTGCCCAGATTAAGGGTCAAGCTTGTGTTCTGCTGATTTTGTCTGATATATGCTGTAGGTTGCAGTCAGTAAATGAGTAGGTTAAATGTGTAAGGTAACAGAACTCCCACACAGCTATGTATTTGTGTAAATGCACAATTTGACACATCATGAATCAGCAAAAGTTTTAAAGGAGATGGTGGTCTGATAATTTACTTTTTAAAATAAAATGTTCAGTATTCCGTTTACTGCTTCTGAGTTCTAATCCCACACCAGCCAACTGAGAAATGTCCACGTATTTTTATATGCATATTTATTGATATTCATCTGCTTTTATTCAACATAATATGTAGTTATGTTTTAAATATTTATTCAAGTAGTTCCTTTCCTTTATCAAATGTATTTTCCTCATGTATAATTTTTAAAGTATTTCTTAAAACAGTTTTTAAAACATTCTTATTTAATCATATACAAATTTTCTTTTTCAAGAAAGAATTAAAGTAATAGTAACTATTTACTTGGAGCTTTTATGTGGTTTAGTATAATTATACAATGACATCTGCTTGTGGCATTATGAAAAATGCATTTTTATTTCTTTAAATTTTCAAATTTTCAAGTTAATTGTACAATTGATTGATGAATGAGACTATATAAATGATGATTATTTGGGGAGTTAATTGTTTCTGAGGAAGTCAAAGAAGTTGACGAAAACGCAGTGTGTGTTCTTAGTTACAAGGTGTTCAAGCGTTTATATTTGTCTTTACTTCAATAAAGTGCTTTTAATTGAACAAGTGGATTGGATTACAGTTGGTTGGACTATTCTTTGTGGTGGCGAGTATTCCGTTCTCGTTATCTGCTTGGCATTCTGGTGTTATAGTACAATTTTCCGAAAGGCATTTTGCAAAGTTTGCAAACGCCGAAGGGAAAAAGGTTTGAATGCACAGTGAGATTCGCTCATTGCACATTCGACATTCTGGGGCGGATTGCACTATAGTGGAGATCGGGGAAATGGTTCCTTTCCCCACTGTAGTGCAATCTCGGAGTTAGAATAATAAGGTAGGGGAGTTGTGAAGGTGCAGCCCCCCACATGGGAGGTGCAGGGGGGCTTGCCCCCTGCTTTACACTTTGTTTTTTTTTTTTTTTCGACCATGTTCGAAAAACAGCGAATCTGCTTTTCGATTTGCTGTTTTTCAAACATTAAGGACTTTCAACGTTTTCACTTTTGTGGTTTTGAGTCACTCATATGAGCACTTGAACCACTGTGATTCGAGTCTATAAAGGTAAACCTTTCCATTACTCATTATCATTTTCTCTTATGTTATTAATTATAGTATGTTAAGTTGTCAATCTCGCCTTCATTCTTGCTGGATGGGTTCGGAGCCGATCCTCGGCTCCGACTCGGCCACTCTAAAAGCTCGAGAGCTAGTTCCACCGGCTCGAGGCTCCCCTATATCCCACAATGCTAGGCGGTAACTCCCCAGATCTCGTTTGCCGCTATGCGATCGAGGTGCTTTTTTCAACCAGCTCAGGTTAGTTGAATCTTTTGACAGTTTTAGTCAGTCAGACCCCCCTTTAAGTTAGCTCTTTTTATAACTTTTAAATAGTTGAATAGTTTTAATCCCCTTTTAGTCAATTTTTCACCAGTTTCCTATCCCAAAATATCGAACCTTTCCCTCGGGCTTTAGGCCCACTCCCTCCCTCCCTTGGTAGTTGGAGTGTCTGTGTTTTTTGTAGGGAGTTTTTTGGTTAAATCTTACTTATAAGTTTAATTTTATAAGTTAAATTTAAAGTTTTATTTTTAGAAGTGTAATTGGTGTGTGTGTGTGTGTTTGGGATTACACTTTTACTTCTCTTTGGACATGTCCAAAGAATCAAAGGTCTCAGGCTTCAAGAAGTGTGACTCGTGCTGTCAGAAGATGTCTCTGACAGACGGTCACACTTCTTGTGTTTACTGCCTGGGACCTTTGCACCCTGTTTGCCATGGCTTCAGCCCTAGAGTCCTGCAGGAGAGAAAAAATAAATTAATTCTAAGAGGCTTATTAAAGCCTGAGGGTCCCTCGACTCAGTCATCGGGGAAACCCTCCAAGTCCTCCAGACCTTCGGCTCCAGCCTCTGAGCCGACTTCTGGGGGCCCTAAGTCCATTCGAACATCGGCTCCGGCTGGAGCCGATGAATCTCGAATTCATGTACCTACGGTGTCCTCGGCTCCGGCCGGAGCCGAGGAAGACATAACTGAGTCGGCTCCGATCAAGTTGTCGGAGCCGACAACTAAGAAGAGGTCCCGTTCTCCATCTATCGGCTCTGTTCATTCAGCTCCAGCATCACCTTTGCTGTCTGAACGGAGCCATAGATCCCACTCTTCTAGGTCTTCCAGGTTATCGGACCACGACCTTCAGAGAGTAGTGAGTCGACTTCTTAAGTCCGAGGCACTAGCCCAGATGCTTTAAAGTCCGACTCAACAGTCGAAGACTATCCCCACCACTCAAAATATTCCTCCTCTGACTCTCTTGAGTTCGGAGCCGGGGTGGTTCGGACCCAAGACTGTGGTGGCGTCGGAACCGATACCTTTGTCTTCGGTTCCGTCGTTGGCTCCGATGTCTTCCTTGGAAGAATCTCGGCGCTGGACTTCCCTCGTCGGCTCCGAGGGGGCGAGTGGCATCGGACCCTTGTCCGACCCCGCTCTCCCTCTCGGTGCTTCGGCGCTGGTGAGTTCGGCTCCGACATCGGCCTCTGAGCCATCTCTGTCGGTGCCAGTTTTTCGGAACGGAGACCTCTGGCTCTGCCTGACAGGGGTGCCTTTGAGGTCATGAGGAGCGTGTTAGAACCAGGTTCTAATCCACAGTCGGCTCCTTCTGCCCTTCCCTCCATGGTGTCTCCGGTGATTTCTACTCACTCTCTTGTCCCCGACCGTAAAGAGCCAGCTCCTCAAGTTTCCCCTGTGGGGATCTCCTCCTCTTCCGAGGCCTCTCCTGACCCTGTAGGAGAGCCCCCTAGGAAGAGGCAGTGTAAGAGGAAGCACATTGACTCCCCTGAGTCTGTCACCTCTGACACTGATTTAGAGGATTCTGAAGGTTCCCCTCATTCCCCCCTCTGAAGATGTCTCCTTTGCAGACATCCTTGAAATCTTAAAACAGAGGGGGAATTGGCCAGCCCTCAACCCTTCAGAGGATGAATCAGTGTACCTTGAGGCGTTTGGCTCTTGCCCTTCCACCTCCAGGGTGTCCCCCTCCCTTTGACCCCCTTATGCAAGTGGTGGCAAAGAAGGCTTGGGCGGCTCCTGACTCAGTGGAACCCACCCCCAGGAGACCATCTAAGTTCATCACGGCCCCCAAGGATAAAGAGTTTCTGACCAAAGGCATCTCTGTTGATGCTATGGTGGTGGCTGCAGCTACCAAGAAGGAGTTAGCTGATCCTTCGGTGCCTGTTCATCCTCCTAACAAGGAGTCTAGGTCGATGGACAGGTACGGGAAGCGGATGTTCTCGTCAGCGACCTTTACTATGAGATTGCTGAATTACCTGTGTCATTTTACTCGACTTCAGAGGGACTTACTCAAGGAAGCGAGTGAGATGTTGAAGGACCCAACAGCTGCGGGTTTTCAGGACAGGATGAACTCTCAGCTGGCTACCCTTAATTCTATAACCAACTCCTCCATGCACCTCCTTTCATATGCGGCTGATGGAGCAAGTAGAGTGGCAGGTACACGTGTAGCCTTGCGTAGGCACGCCTGGATGCGGCTTTGTAATTTTGCGGACCCCTTTAAGGCGTCCTTCACTAATTCCCCCTTTGATGGATCATCCCTCTTTGGTCCTCAAGTGAAGGAAACCCTGACTAGGTGCGAGACTGATGGCAAAACTCTTTCTGCTGTCGGAGTCCGTTTTTCTACTCCTTCTAGACCTTACCCCAAAGGACAGAAGGGGGGAAAGATGTGGTTCCGTAAACAATCTCAAGGAGACTTGCCTGACGCACAGAGTCGATTCCCCTCTAGAGGCAGAGGGGGGAACAACAATGGTAGACGCCGTCCCAGAGGCAGAGGGGGCCCGCAGAATCAGGGCAGTCGAGAATCCTTTTCCGACAAGCCTTTTCAGCATCCCTGGGGTGTTGCCCGACTGTCCACCTTCGGAGGCAGTCGGGGGAAGGTTGTCACTGTACCCAAAAGCCTGGCTATCCCTAACTCAAGACAAGTGGATACAGTCTATCATTTCCGAAGGCTACAGAATCCCTTTCCTTTTCATTCCAAAGCTGTCCAAAAAATCCCTTCCAGACATTCCACCCAGTCAAAGGGAGCAAGCAGCATTAGAAATTTCAAAGCTGCTTGCAAAAAGAGCTATTCAACCAGTGCCAGCAGACCAAGTAGGATCCGGAACCTACTCCAAATTCTTTTTGGTTCCAAAAAAAACAGGGGACTGGAGACCCATTTTGGATCTCAGCAACTTGAACAAGTTTATCAAGAAAACAAGGTCCCGGATGGTCACGCTGCAGTCCATTTTTCCTCTTTTGGAACAGGACAGCTGCATGTGCTCTGTAGATCTCCAGTATGCGTACTATCACATCAAGATGAATCGACGCTCCAGGAGGTTTCTCCGCTTCAGGCTGGGAACCAGTCATTTTCAATTCAGAGGCCTGCCCTTTGGTCTCACTACAGCCCCCCGAGTGTTTACCAAATGCATGGCAGTGGTAGCCTCTCATCTGAGACGTCAAGGATTCCAGGTGTTTCCTTATTTAGACAACTGGCTCCTTACAGCCCCCACCAAGCATCTTTTACTCCTCGCCAGAGACTACACCTTTCGCACATGTCAGGCATTAGGCATTTCAATAAACTACGAAAAGTCTGTCTTGTCGCCTTGTCGTGTTATTACTTTCATAGGCGCAAATCTAGACACAGTCAAGATGTCAGCCAGACTCACAGAGCAGAGGATAGCAGACATACACAAACAGGTCTTTCTTCTTTTGCAGAACAACAAAGTCAAGCCAGACAGATCCTGAAAGTCTTGGGAATTATGGCGGCGGCCATCCCTCTCCTACCATTAGCTCGCTTCATATGAGGATTTTGCAGTGGATGCTCTTCACACAATGGTCTTACCAAAGCCTTCCAATGTCCCATCTTATTCGGATAACTCAGTCGTGCAAGAGTCATCTCTCTTGGTGGATCACATCTCCTCAGCTCCTCCTAGGGAGACCTTTTGTCCCTCCCCCTCCGGTTGCTACAGTGACAACGGACGCCTCCCTGATCGGGTGGGGGGGGCATTTCCAGGGCATGACAGTCCAGGGCATGTGGCAACCGTTCGAGTGCCACTTGCACATAAACGTCCTAGAGATGAGAGCAGTGCTTCTAGCGTTGCAAGCCCTACAAGACTCTCTTCCCAAGGGAACTGTAGCAATACAAACAGACAACATGTCTGTAGTGTGGTACATCAACAAACAAGGCGGAACCAGGTCTTACCCCCTATGTTGAGAGGCACTCAGACTATGGCAATGGGCGATTTCTTCTCAGAGATTTCTGTTAGCAATGCACATCCCCGGGAAGTCCAATGTGATTGCGGACAAATTGAGCAGAGCTATTCTCATGCCTCACGAGTGGTCTCTGAACAATTCAGTGTTGGAGAAAGTTTTTCGAAAGTGGGGCAGGCCTTGCTGCGACCTTTTCGCTACTCTCCAAAACAGCAAGAGCGACGATTTTTTCACCCTCTTTCCCCAATCAGGCCATCCCAGCAGAGACGCTCTAGTGCACGTTTGGCCCCGGGGACTTCTATATGCCTTTCCTCCCTTCCCACTGATATCCCAGCTGATACAGAAAGCCATCGCTCAGGAAGCTTTTATGATCCTCATTGCCCCTTACTGGCCTCGACAGATTTGGTTCCCCTTTCTCCACCGTTATCTGTTGGAACAACCTTGGCATCTGGACCCAGTTCCAGACCACTTGACCCATCAGTTGGGTCAGTTGCACCACTCCCTTCCCTCTCTGAACCTCACAGCTTGGTTCCTCCAATTCCGACCTTAGCCAGGCTTCCTTTGATATCTCACTCAGTTAGAGATATCTTGATTGCCTCTCATAAATCTTCCACTCGGAAGGTTTATCATAGCAAGTGGAAACGTTTTTCCTATTGGGCACAGTCAAAGAACATAGATCCTTTCACTGCTTCTATTCAGACAGTTCTAGACTTTTTAGCCGAACTTTTCCATGCAGGTTCATCCCCATCTACCATTAGAGTTCAATTGGCTGCAATTTCGAACTTTCATGTTGGAGTCTCAGAGTCCTCTATCATGTCTCACAAACTCTGCAAGGCATTTTTAAAGGGAGTCTTTCTACTCAAACCACCCATCAGAGATCCTCCTCCTCAATGGGATCTCAACTTGGTTCTGGCATCCTTAATTCTTCCCCCATTTGAACCTGCGGCTTCATGTTCTATAAAATTACTTTCGTGGAAGACACTCTTTTTAGTAGCTATCTCCTCAGCTAGAAGAGTCTCTGAACTTCATGCTCTGTGTAGTCGACCCCCTTATCTAGTATTTCATAAAGACAGGGTGTCCTTATGCATCAACCCGTCCTTTTGCCCAAAGTAGCTTCATTGGCAAATTTGAATCAAACCATTGAGCTCCCTGTTTTCTTCCCAAATTATTCTAATAGGTCAGAACAAAAGTTACACTGTTTAGATATTCATCGCCAACTTAGGTACTATTTAGACAGGACCAAACAATTCAGGAAATCTGACCAACTGTTTGTTTCTTATGCAGAAGGTAGAATGGGCCTTCCAGTCTCCAAAGTCTCTCTCTCTAGATGGCTTACTTCATTGATTACCCTAGTGTATGAGACAAGACATCAACGATTGCCATCCAAACCCAGGGCTCATTCAACTAGAGCTTTAGCCACTTCTGTAGCTTTCCAAGACAGGCTGCCTATTGATTCAATTTGTTCGGCAGCTACTTGGGCTTCTCCCCATACCTTCATTTCTCATTATAAGTTGGACTTGGCCTCTAGAGACCGAGCCAACTTTGGTTCCACTGTACTCAAGAGTCTGTTCCGATAGGCCACCCGGGACAAGGTGCTAGGGACGCGGTCCCATCCAGCAAGAATGAAGGCGAGATTGACAACTTAACATTTAGAAGTTATGTACTTACCATAACGTTCCATGTTAGTTGTCTTCTTCTCGCCTTCTTTCTTGCGTCCCACCCTCCTTCCCCCTAGCCAGGACAGACCTAGAAGAGTTTTCTTCTTTGTTCCTTATGGAATTTTATTGCTGGCCTTAGCTTTCAAACGAGATCTGAGGAGTTACCGCCTAGCATTGTGGGATATAGGGTTGCCTCGAGCCGGTGGAACTAGCTCTCGAGCTTTTAGAGTGGCCGAGTCGGAGCCGAGGATCGGCTCCGAACCCATCCAGCAAGAAAGAAGGCGAGAAGAAGACAACTAACATGGAACGTTATGGTAGGTACATAACTTCTAATTTTTGGTTATGTTTATTTTTTTCTTATGTTTGTCTGATTTACCACAGAGCTACAGGGTAGGCTGGTTCCCTGTGATCCACCTACCTTGGCTTCCTTGACCGAGGCACTAGGGCCCAGCACATCTGGGCCACAGTCTGATGGTGGCCCCTCTTCTGTCCCTGCACTACCTGTTCCATCAGGTAGTTCTGCGTCACAGGCTGGGCGTGTTCCCCCTTTAGGAGTGGAGATGAAGGGGGTGCTTTTGTCACCCGAGCCCAACTACCAGGCATGGTCCTTAGGCTTGTGCACCAAACTGTTGGTTCATAGGTAGGTACTAGGCTATTTGCCCAAAGACATTTATAAGCATAGCCAGAATGTGTTGGTTTTCGCCGCCCTTTTAGATTAGTTTCCTGTGTCTCTGTCCAGCAGAGCCATTGAAGTGATCCCGGGGTAAACTTTCTGTTTCCCATACACACTTCAAGGTTTCTCTTGAAGAGGGTTAGTGAGGAGCTCTGCCTAATGTAGATTGGAATCTTGTTCCAGAGCATGGGAAGTCTCTGGGACAGAAATCTATTCCTCCAGCACATCCTATTTATTGTTGTGGTGGGGTTTAGATCTCTAGAGCTTGTGGCTCGAGGGGATACTTTTTTTTTAGGTGGAGCATGTCCATCAATTCTGGGTTGGACATGGCCTTATATGTCAGGCAGAGATCACCTCTGAGTAGGCGGTATGCAACCGAGTACAGCTGGAGTTTCTTCAGTCATGCTGCATAGGGCATCTGTTTGAGGCCAGTGATCCTCTTGGTGAGGTACTTCTGCGGTCTTTCCGGCTGTTGCAGTTGTCTTGTAAGGTACATCCCAAATGGGGCATTGTACTCTATGATAGGTCTGATGAGTGATGCGTAGAGGGACACAATCACCTCTTTTGATCTGGATGCAAACCCTTTTGTGATTAGGTGGGTCACATAGAAGGATTTTTCTAACTACTTTGGCAATGTGATTATCAAAGGAGAGGTTACTATCTACTTGAGTCCCCAGATCCCTTATTACATCTTCCGTATTTAGGGGGCTACCACCTATGTGGTAGTTTGTGGGTACTTTGTTTTTTCCAAAGGGGATGACTATGCACTTTTTGGCATTTAGCTTGAGGCCATCGTTTTGACACCAGGTATCCGTCTCAATGAGACCTTTTTGGAGGATGTCTGTGTCCGCCAGAGAGTCAGTTGTAGCCCCTAGATTGCAGTTGTCTGTGAACTTGGTCAGCCATAGTCCTTCTGTGCTTGCCTGTACCTCTGAGAAGTATATGCCGAATGGGGGGGGGTCCTAGGATTGAGTCCTGGGGACCTCCACTTGTAACCGATTTAGAGTCGGACCTAGCTCCCGCAACTCTCACCATGTGGGTTCTGTCCATGAGCCAGTTGGCAACCCATCTTGTGACGTAGGGGTTTATGTTCAGGCTGGTGAGCTTGTCTATAATACCAGAATGGGGAATGGTGTCGAAGGCCTTTGCGAGGTCTAGGTAGGCTGTGTGTACCACCTTTCCCTCATCTATAGCCTTGGTAACTGTCTCAGAGAAGGTTCAGGAGGCATGATCTGCCCTTAACAAAGCCGAACTGGGTAGGGTCCAGTGTTTGGAGGTTCCCAATGTCTCTTTTTATGAGATCCATGATGATGCGCTCCATAGCCTTGCAGACCAAGCTAGTCAGGCTCATAGGGGGATAATTCCCGGGGTCTGTTGTGGCTCCACCTTTATGGAGTGGAATAACCATTGCTGTGTGCCACTCTATGGGCATGTAGCCTATGGAGAGGCTGAGTTTGAACAGTGTGTTTAGGTGAGGGGTTAGTTCATCGGTGAGCTCGTGTAGGACGCAGCCTGGGACACCGTCCGGTCCCATTGATGCTGTGTTTTTGGCTTTGGAGAGGGCTGTTTTAACCTGAGTGTCTGTGATTTCAGGGGCACTACATTCTTCTGGTATGGTTATGGGCCTTTTTGGGGGTGAGAGGAGGGTGAAGTTTGCACTGAACTTGTCTGCCAGGATGTTGGCGATATCGGTCGGTTCAGTGTATTTTGTGCCATTCTGCACCAGCTCTGAGCAGATCTGAGAACTGCTACTTAGATTATTGACATAGCTAAAGAATGCCTTGTGGTTATCTTTGGAGTCCTTGGCAATTTTTCTTTTGAAGCTAGCCTTGGATGATTTTATGAGGGATCATAGTTTCTTGCGGATACCGATCAGGGATGTCTTCCCTTCTTGGGATTTTAATCTTTTCTGTACTAGTTTCCTCATTCTATTGTATAGCTTATTTATGTCAGGGGTCCACCAGACTGGTTTCCTTTTCTTGGAGGAGTGAGTCTTTTGCTTGGGATAGCACGTCCATGCATTCTTGCAGGTGCCTGTAGAGTGCATTAGTAAAGGATTTTGCAGCTTGGACAGCGTTATCCTTTGGCATGGGGGCTTTGAAACTTTCCACCTCGCTCTTAAGTAACGTGAAGTTTGCTTTTGAAAAGTTTTTTATGGTTTCTTTGACCGGGGGTGGAGGCGAAATGTGGATATCCAGAGTGATTAGGTTATGGTCAGACCTAACCAGCGAGGGGTTGACCTCCAGTGTGGAACACCGGTCGCCCATGCTGGTGATGACAAGGTCCATTATGTTGTCACCTCTGGTGGGGGTGTTGACCAGTTGATCCAGGACGTTTGAGTTTATAAATTCTAAGAAATGTTGGGCAAGGGAGTTAGTACTGGAGTAGTTCTCCCAGTTAATGTTTGGGTAATTGAAATCACCCAATATCAGGGTGTTTGGTAGGACCTTTGTTTCCCAGTGTTTCCAGAAATGCAGAATGGGGGTCCTGGGACATGGTGGGGGATCTGTAGCAAGCTAGAATTTGAATTGCAGTTTTGTCCATTGTTATTTGCACGTGGATGATCTCTGAAGCATCTTGCTATGCCACTAACCTGGAGATGTGGGTATCCTTGATGAATATAGTTACACCCCCACCTTTTGTATTTCGGTCTGGGTTTTGTGGCCAAAATGTTTGGCATGAGTTGTAGCCTGGTAGTGCTGGGGTGCTCTCTGGAGCCTTAAACCAGGTTTCTGTTACTGCACATATATCGATTTTCTCCAATCTGAGGAGTGCCTCGAGTGCATGCATTTTGAGGTTTAGACTTCTGGCATTGAGTAGCATTACCCTCAGTTTTTTGTTAGTTGTACTATTTATGGCGGTGGGTTTGTCTTTTGAGCCTTGCCTAAAAAGGGCACTATGGGGGTGGCAAGAGCCTTGGCTAGTATTCGAAAGCCTAAGAGTGACAGGTGCAAGCCGTCTCTAGCGAAGCAGTGTGGCTTGTTGAGCATGTCATCCCAGGCTGACAGACACTGGATCCCCTTTGAATGACACCAGAAGCTTAGCCAATTGTTGAAATTGATAACTTTTTCTTCATACCATGAGGGCAGGATGCTACTCAGGGAGAGGGTCATACCGGCATGGGCTACGTGATCAGAGAGCTCCTCCATGTCTCCTTTCATGTAGTCCAGGGAGGTACAGCTCAGGTCATTCACAGCAGCATGAACAATGACAGAGTCGTATTTGTACTTGGTCTGGAGTGACCTGAGTGCTTGTGTTATGTGGCAGATCCTGGCACCCGACAGGCAGCTAACAGTAACCTTCTCCTTGTTCAGCCTAGTAAGTGGGACGTCAGTGTGCCTGACTACAGGGTCACCTATTACTAGTGTGTTGGGTATGTTATTTTGCCTTAAGGGCTGTGATTGCGTGGCACACTGGTTTTGTGAAGTATGTGTTTCATGGTTTGTATTGGGGGGTGGAGGTTGCTTGGATGTCTGGTTTGGAGGTCTCTGTTGCTTTTGCAGATTTTTATTTAGCGCCCCCGAGTATGTTTTCGTGTATTTGTGTGTTTTTTACCGGTGCTGGTTTCATAGATCTATGTGAGACTGGTGGTGTGATGCAAGTAATTCCCTTCTCCTCTTGACTGTCTGGTCCAGTCTTGGGTTGAGAGAGCACAGCCTCCAGTTTGGCTGTATAATTGCATCTCTCACATGTATTAGTGTTTGGTGGTAGGAGGAGAGGTTTGTCTGTGTACATGAGGCAGTTGTAATATTGCCTCATAATGCCCAGATTCACCAGTTGGACCGGAGAGTACACCTGAAACCGCCCTTTGGACATGCCTTGATAATAGGTACAGTGAACTGTTTTACTGATTGGCTGGTAAGGTCGAATAGAGAGCCTTTTCCTTCTCTATAGTATAGGGGGGTCTAAGTGCTAAGGTTTATTAGTGCTTGCTATGAGTTTTGAGCAAGTACCGGGCTGAAAAGTGAATTATTGAGTGCTTAAGTTGAAAGTTTGTCTAGTTCCAAGGGAAAAATTGAAGAGTAGACTTTGTGGAGCCAGGAATAGTTATACCCTAGCTAACCGGTGCTGCCCGGCGCATGTGGGTTTTATAGCAGGGAAATGAAAAAGATAGAAATTTGCCCAAAATGGCCAATAAACTACTGCTTCTGGACTGAAACCACTCCTCCAGGAACAGATAACCTGTTCAAAGCTCCCCTCTCTCACAGGTGAACAGAGAAACATGAGGTATGGGCAAACACAGAAACTTGTAAACAGCCCTGAATTCAGCACTAACCTGAAAACTGGACTATACTAGCATAGAAAGGTGGGAAAATAAGTATATTTTTTCTTTTTTTGTTTTTTTCATAAAATAAAGCGGATGCAATAAAAATAAACACTTGAAATGCACAGAAATGGCTATCACACTTGAGTATGTAGCCTACAACAGTTAGGTAATTTAAACACAAAAATGACTTTGTTAAAATTCAGGCAGTAAAATAAGTACAATATGTAGCTGAAACAAGCTTTTTAAATCACAGAGCTCTTAAAAAATAGGCGTTTTAGGCAGAATTAGCTAAAGGCAGTGAGAAAATGCAGAGAAATGATACTTAATCACTCCAAAGTCTCTTTTTTGTCTCTCTGCTGCTGTAGAACTCTGCAGGGCACCAGGCAGGAGCTTGCTGAACTGTATACAAGCTACCTGCCTACTCCAGATGGAGAACATGCTGTCCATCCTAGTGGTACGCCAGATGAAGAACATGCTGTCCATCCTAGTGGGGCAGTCTTGCTCAGGTGCCAGTGTTGACCACTGCCTCCACAGTTGCAGTGAAGGTGCAATGCTGACAGTCTCATGGGTGATGACTTGAGTCGCACTGCAACTGTATCTGATGTCCATGGGACTTGTATTCCACAACACCCTCCCCACCCAAGGTGTTAACCCCCATCTTGTGTCACACACCAACCCTGTCTGCTGTCTTGTCTATCTTCAAAAGCTTCCTCACCTTCCCAACTTACCTTCCCTAGACATACCTATGTCCCTTCCCCAACATTCCAGTCTGTCCTGTAAAAAAAAAAAAGAAATTGTCCCATCCCTAGCTCTCAATTTTGCACATGTATCCACTGGACACATTTAATTTGGTCCAGTTGGCTTGACATGCACTTATGTTGTTGCCCCTCTCTCTGGGGGTGACCGTCCAAATTCAACTAAAGACCTGTTAAAGTGCACAGTTGTTGCCATTGAAGAAATGGATAGTTATGGTTCTTTCCTACACCCTTCCTGCACATACCTACCTGCCTTTCACTATGTTTTCCCCCTGCTTGCACCCTATTTCACCACTGTCCCATCTCCCCAATTTTTCTTTTCCTTAAGGAATTTTTGCGTGATGCTGCGATAAGCGAATTGGCGGTACATTAATATTTGTCAGAAATCAGAAATAACTTTGTCATTCAACCCATGCACAAGAGTATAGATGAACAAAATTTCATTCCTCTAAGCTCAAAAACATAAAACAAGAAACACAAAAAAACACAAGACACATTTAACAATAACAGTAAAGAGCCAACCGTAGGCACAGAAGCATTTAACTGTCACAGCTCTCCCTTCAGCAAAGTCAACAGCCAAAAAAACAGTCTGGACCTTTTGAAACCATCAAAGGCACAGAAGTTTCAACCGCCACAGCTTCCATTCTAGCACCAGCAGCATCCAAGCCCCAGTGTGGACCCACCAACACCACAAACCACACAACCATTGTCCAGACCCAAACGGCCACAACCAGTCAAACAATCCTTCCTCAGTCTTCGCTATCCACACAGTTGCCATCACAAACTCCAAAACCATCAGCAATGTCCAAAAATCCATTCCGGTTCGCTCAAATTCATGGAAACAATACAATCAACAAATCTCACTGGCAGACAAGGTTTTAGCCTCCGCTTCTGCATCCAGCCCCAACATCCATGCATTCCATTTCAAGGAGCAAAAAAAAAAAAAAAAAACATAGCACTCCACATATCACGAACTTCACAGACACCACGGCTGAAGACACCAGCACACTCGACCAGACAAAAACAGAGCAGCCGATCAACAGAATGAAAAGTAAACAAAACGAAAGTAAAAGTGCAAAATGGGAGCCTGAGAGGCCACTGCCACATAAGGAGCTACCATCTTATGTATATGTATTGCTATATATTGTATATGATAGATATGTATTGGGAAACATAGGTTCATAGTAATCACTTTCAAAAATGACACCTGCTCCCTATTTCGAACCGAATACATTGCATTTGAAGAACAGTGCATCAACCCACCAAGCCACACAACCAGTTAATTAGCAAAACATAGTAATTGTCATTTTCTCATCCTTAAGCATGTTTAAGCTATGCTGCACATCACGCCAATCTGCTAAAAGATTAATGGAAAAATAGGAGTTTGACTGGGACTCTGGTAGAGAAATACATCACTGTAAAGCCATACACATAATAATAGATGTAAGTGAAGTATGTAACAGCAAGTAAGTGTTCAATTATATCTACAACAAGTAAAAATACAGCTGCTAAAAGATTAATGGAAAAATAGGAGTTTAACTGAGGCTCTAGTAGAGAAATAATGACTGTAAAGCCTTACACATAATAATGGATGTTGGTGAGGTAAGCAACAGCAGACAAATGTGCAGTTTATATCTACAACATGTAAAAATACACCAGCTATAGCAGTGACTCAGTAGGTCAAGCGGTTAAATGCTTTGAAAACATTAATTTATGGTCAATGTGGTCTTGGGTTCAAATACAGCTGTGTCTAGCATTTAAAATAACATGTATGTGTACATAACCAGTATAAATTCTGATATGTATGAATGTTTCATCACCTGTTTATCCACCCAAAGCAGTACAGTTTGAATGCCTGCTTCTAAATAATGAAGTCAAAGGCCTACAGATAGGACCGCATTTAAACTATTCCTATTACAACACTAGAAACTACATAGACTGTCATGTCATGCATTACTGTGAATTCTCAGAGGATTTTGAAGTATGTAATTCAAATGAGGCCCAGCTTTGTAATACTGCAGCCCACAATAATTTGCTAGTGATATTACAGACAACCACAGCTGGACAAGTAACATACGTATATGGAGGTCGTGCTCTAAGCAACGGTTGCCAGCACACACATTCCAGATGACTACCATAACATAAAATATGACTTGGCAGTTATCCAGCTAGTTGACATAATAGTTAATGTACTCCCTACCTTGTTCTAGGACATGCCAAGCATGCTGCCTTTCACTCTGTTAATGATGCCTTTGGCTAACATACTTACCTTAAACACATACCTTAATTTCCAGTGGGATGGGTTCCCTCAGTCAGGCTCTGGCTGTACACCAAGGCTGCCACACATCCCACAGTTACTCTTAAGTGTTGTCTTGCACATTCTGCAGCCTCTCTGACTATGCCTATTGCCTGCAGCAGCATCAGCTTCAGCCTGTAGCACACACATCTGTATGTAAAAAGCTGCTACAAACATTCTTTCTGTGCTGACATAGTATCTTTATCCTAGTAATTTCCACCTCAACATATGGGAAAGGGGATGGAATCTACATTGAGGCCTTATATCTTGTTGAATAGCTGCATGGGATTGGCTGATTATACTGCAGATCAGCTGTGTATGCTGCATGTAGCATTCCTGACCCACAGATTAGTTCAGAGGCAATCACCTACTAATGCGAACCATCTTAAAAAGACAAACTCATAGCTAGGGGAACCATTGTGTATGAGAGTTGGTTTGTATGGTTACCTCGCTGACACAGCACTACTGTAAATGTACCCTTCAACAGAGGAGTATTGCACTCCACCTGATATGTAACCAATTTGTTTCCAACATGCTGCATATGTTTGAATATACTTGGGGGGAATGGGCTTACATTAGCAAGCCTTTCTTAGAACTGTACCGATGACAAGCCATTGATCTACAGCTGTGTTACACCTACAGAAGATGTAGAATCCATCAAGGGTATAATGCTGTGTGTTAACTAGGTACACAGGTCTCCTGAATACTTCCTTTGTTAGCAGTTATAATAGTACACTGCTATTTGGTTGGCACTGTTGTTTATACATATGTTATTTGGGGGGGAGGGGGGGATTCTTGCTATGATGAGGCACACTACAATGAACTCCTGTATTGGATGTGTGATCATACATGAGTATCTATCTGTCATGGCACAAACGAGTAAGTCACTATTGCTACTATCCTGTTTGCGTCCACACCCTTTGTATGTTTGGCACACTGTTGAATATGAGGTGATGTAATCAAGCGGGGATACCAATAGCCTTCCTCTTTTGCTGTATCTCTACATACTGTACTCCCACATATGTGATCCTGACATGTGTTCTCGTTTATTTCTATTTCAGGGGATATCATGCATGCAAGATGCCAGGCACCTTTCGCTGAGGCAGAAAACCTCATTATTGAGGTCTTGCAACAACACTACTAAGTCCTGCTGTCCAGAGGGAGGGCAAATAGGCAAGAATATGTAGCCTTGTGGACGAACCGGTTTATAACATTAATGCCATGGGTAATCAGAATCTCACATATGGCAGGTGTGACACCATGCCACAAATATGATCAATTCAGCATGCAGACATGCAGAGGACATGGCCAGGGATCGTCAGGTCACTGGTGATGGGCCTGCAGTGAAACAACTTCTGTCAGCCACAGAAGAATCCCTGATGAACCTTGCAGCACAGGACACCTCCCAGGCATCCATTAGTCAATGTGTCGTGGATGTGGGTGCCACAATTTCTACTCAAGAGGACCGTCCAGGTATACTTAGTTGGAGCAGTATTGTAATACTGTAGCATTCAGCATGTCAGGGTGTACATAGTTTTATGTGGGTGTCAGGTGTTTTATGGGGGGGTTAACTGCAGTTTTAAGCTCATGCACAAATTGTGACCCACATACCTGTTAATATAGTAGCTACTGTAAATGTGAGATATTTGGACGTATTACCCCTGTTATACTGTAACATGCACTGCTGTTTACATTACCTGTCTCAAGCTTTTTCAGGACCATTAGGAATAGCAAAACACAAGTGTCTTCTAATAAGTATGATAAAAAACCTAAGGTAATGCTACGTTATAGTAACAATGTGTATGGGATATGTGATATTATTAAGCAAAACTGGAAGGTACTAAGAAGTGACAATTACTTGAAGTATATTTTAGAGGAGAACCCCAGATTTACCTTCAAGCAAAATAGTAATATAAAAGACATGTTATGCATCGAACCTGGTTTAAAAAATAATAAGAAGGCTAACAGTGTTTCTTCTGCACATATGAGAACAGGGACTTTTCCCTGTAGGTATTGCAAAGCATGTTCAAATGTGAATGGTTTAAATTATTTTGTACATCCTGTTACAAACAAAATATAGACATTTGAGTTTTATGCAGTTTGCCATACAGAGAATGTGGTTTACTTGGCATGCTGCAAGTCGTGTCTGAGTTTTTATGTTGGAAAAACTAATTGTAAGTTAAAAACAAGAATATTGCACTATTTGTCATTTTATTTTATTTTTTTATTTTACATTTGTTGACCGGGCTAGTCTAGCTGGAGATATTTCCATTTTCAGTAGTATCCTTCTAATAGATGAGAACAGGGACTTTTCCCTGTAGGTATTGCAAAGCATGTTCAAATGTGAATGGTTTAAATTATTTTCAAGTCCCTGTTCTTCATCTATTAGAAGGATAAACATAATGCATTGTACCAGCATGTTTCCAGCTTTCCAGATCATGCATTTGTTTTTATGGATTTTCTTCGTGTTTCACTGTTACAGTCATCACATTTGGGTTATCTGCTTGCAGTAGCCCTCAGTTGGCCTGATTAACAAAGTCTTGGGTCCTCCATCGGTTGCTGTCCCTTCTTCCATGATATCAGGCCATCAGAGATATAAAACATGCAGCCGACACCATTACATCAGTCTTTCTTGCCGTGTGGTGCCCGAAGCAGAAGCAGTTCGCAAGTGCCGGTCGGCCGACTCCTGAAATTTTCATTTTCGTGTTTCAGAACCAAAGTCTTCAATTAAAAGCTAAGTACCCCATTGGAGAAACTTTTTCTTGCTGTAAACCGATGTCAATAAAAATAAATAACTGCATTACTTGTGGAACGCAAATACCTCATAAAGATTTTCACTCGTACTGTACTCCTTGCCTAGGCCCTGACCACGACGTACCTCACTGTCAGTTTTGTGCCTTATTTAAACCACGAGCTATCCATTGTTGGTATATTTTCG
The DNA here is from genome assembly GCF_019279795.1 of Protopterus annectens. NCBI lineage: Eukaryota > Metazoa > Chordata > Ceratodontiformes > Protopteridae > Protopterus > Protopterus annectens. Next base: position 96,787,458 of record NC_056727.1, on the reverse strand, counting down.
CTTCTAAACATTTTGGTTCACTTATCCTGATGTGTCTTCGGTAAGCCAGCCGACTACCAACATTCCGAAAAAACGCAAAGATAAAGACAGACAGGCCGCCTAGGTCCAAAGCTGCCAATGATGCTTCTCCTAACCCAGTCGCCAGTTCTCCGGTACTCAGTGAGGTGCTTTCGCAGCCCCTGATACCCGCTACTTCAGATTTGCAGGCCTCTACTGAGACCCATTCAGAGTCCGGTGTGCCGCGAGATGCTTCAACTGTGGAACCTGCGGATGTCTGTACCTTGGATGGATCTGGAGCCACTGTGCAGGCACCAGCTTCTGAGTGGTTCAGCTTCAGGCCTACTGACTTGCGTATTAAACTGATGCCATCTTCTTCAAGGCCTAAAATTCGAACCATGCCTAGAAAACTGATGCCCAAACCGCATGGTCAGGCCTCTATGCCTAAAAAACAAATGATAAGAATGGCTGAAGACCTTATTACTTTAATCAGGGGAAGCCAGCCTTCCCCCTCTAAGAGACACATGACTGAGTTTGCTTATGATACTTCTGACCAGGATTCTGAATTTTCTGATGTTCTTCATGTTTCACTGTTGCAGTCATCACTTTTGGGTTATCTGCTTGCAGTAGCCCTCAGTCGGCCTGATTAACAAAGTCTTGGGTCCTGCGTCAGTTCCTGTCCCTTCTTCCATGACGTCAGGGGTATAAAACATGCATCCAACGCCATTACCCCAGTCTTTCTTGCCGTGCAGTGCCCGAAGCAGAAAGTTTTCAAGTGCCAGTAGGCCGACTCCTGAAATTTTCGTTTTCAAGTTTCAGAACCAAAGTCTTCAACTAAAGCTAAGTACCCCGGTGGGAAAACTTTTTCTTGCTCCTTACCAATGTCAGTAAAAGTTAATAATTGCATTACGTGTGGAAAGCAAATACCTCATAAAGATTTTCATTCTTACTATATTCCTTGTCTAGGCCCTGACCATGACGTACCGTGGGTCGGTTTTGTGCTTTATTTAATCGGCGCACTATCCGTCGTCGGTATATTTTCGCCTCTAAATATTTCGGTTCTTGGTTTAATTGTCCAGAAATGTCGTCAGCTAGCCATCTGACTACCGGGATTCTGAAAAAATGCAAGGATAAAGACAGAGACAGGCCGCCGAGGTACAAAACTGTCGACAATGCTTCTCCTAAGCCAGTCGCCAGTTCACCAGTATTCAGTGAGGCGCTTTCGCAGCCCCTGATACCTGCTACTTCTGATTCTCTGGCCTCTACTGAGACCCATTCGGAGTCCGGTATTCCACGAGATGCTTCAACTATGCAACCTGAAGATGTCTCTACCTTGGATGGGTCCAGAGCCGCTGTGCAGGCACCGGCTTTGAGGGTGTATTCAGGCTTATGGACTCGCATATTAAACTGATGCCTCCTTCTTCTTTTAGGCCTAAATCTCAAACCATGCCTAAAAAAATGATACCCAGGCTGCATGCTCAGGCCTCTATACCTAAAAAACAAATTATAAGAATGGCTGAAGATCTTATAACTGTAATCAGGGGAAGCCAGCCTCCCCCTTCTAAGAGACCTAGGACTGAAGTTGTTTATGAATCTTCTGACCAGGATTCTGATTTTTCTGATTCTTCTGATGATCTGGATTTGCCCTTATCTACTTATGAGGATTCTGATGCAGAGGACTTTATTCCGTCTGCTCCCCCTCCAGAGGATTTTTCTTTTGGTGAAACCTTACATACTCTAAGGGAGCATTTCCACTGGTAAAGCCAGGATTCAAAAAAGAGGCTTAGGGATTTCTTACACCTGCCTTAGCATAGGCCTTTAGCTATTTCTCCTGTACTAGACTTTGTTGATGATGCTTTTTCGGAATCTAGTTTGGCCTGTGATTCCTTGCCTCCTGCTCCCAGGAAACCTGACAGATATTACAGGGCTCCTGATTCACACAAGTTCCTTTTTAAAAATCCTATTGCGGATCCAAAGACTATTTCACAGGGACCCAAGGGCATTAAGGCTACTACTGCTAAAAATCCTACCCCTTCTGATAGAGACTCACACACACAGAGCACAAGGACTCCCCACAAACAAGCTTGGAAAGTGGATGCTCTGTCCTTCAGCTGGAAAAAAAACTATCAGTTTATGCGTTTCCTCCTCTGCTCTTCAAAGTACTACTAAAGATCAAACAAGACAAACCAAGGACAATTTTGATTGCACCAGACTGGCCACGCCAACACTGGTACCCCCTCTTGCGCAGTGTGACACTGTGGGCCGCATGGCACATGCCTCAGACTCCTACTCTATTGTCTCAGTAGGAGAACCAAATTCTGCATCCTCAACTTCAAACACTGAATCTAGCAGCCTGGCTAATTACATAATTTTTCCTTTACTATCCCTCAGTAAACCAGTGATGGATATCATTTTAGAGGCAAGGAGGCCTAGTACCAGAAAGTCTTACGTTGAAAAATGGAAAAGATTCTGTGCCTGGAACCAGTTTCAAGGGATGAGCACAACAGTGCCCAATTTACCTCAGATTTTACAATACTTAACTGAAATGCTTCATAAGGGCTTGTCTTTCTCCTCCATCAAAATTCACACCTCAGCCATATCAGCTCATTGTAACACAGAACCACCCCTCTTCTCTCATCTACTGCTTAAGCAGTTCCTCAGAGGAGCCAAAAATCTACGACCACCCAGGAGAGCTCCAACTCCAGCTTGAGACCTCAACTTTGTTTTGGAAAAGCTCACCCTTCCTTCTTTCTAGCCAGCTGCCACTGCGGACTTAAAATTCCTTTCTTGGAAAACAGCTTTTTATTTAGCAATCACTTCAGCAAGAAGGGTGTCTGAATTACAGGCCCTCATGGCAGTGGAGCCTTTCATCATCTTTCATGCGGACAGGGTGTCCCTCAGGACCAATCCCACCTTCGTGCCCAAGTTGGTATCCAGTGTGGCCCGTAATCAGTCCATACATTTGCCAAACTTCTGTCCTAATCCACAGAACTAAGGGGAATGGATTCTGCACTCCTTAGACGTACACAGATCACTTAGATTCTACTTGAACAGAACTAAACCTCAAAGGAAATCTGATCAACTGCTGGTGGCATTTGCTGCAGGGGCAGGGGGGAAGGCTATTTCAAAGCAAACTATTTCCAAATGGATAGGCCATTGCATTAATTTCTGCTACAAACACAATGGAAAACCTATCCCACTCTACCAGGGCTGCATCTACCTCTACAGCCTTTCTCAGAGGCGTCCCCACCAGGGACATCCTAGAAGCTGCTACCTGGAGTTCTGTACATACTTTCACCAAGCATTACCATCTGCCAATTTTCTCTAAATCCAGAGCTGGCTCTACCTTTTTGGTGATTCCAAAATTCAAGATGCTGATTCTTCACCGGTTGCACCCTATGTTAGGCAAAAACGCCTGGTTGGCAACACTTGATTTAAAGGAAGCATACTTGCACATCCCAATCAGGGAATCTTGCAGAAGATACCTATGCTACAAAGCAGGCTACACACTCTATCCATTCTCTGCACTGCCCTTTATCTTATCTACTGCGCCCAGGGTATTCACAAAGTGCCTAGCTCCAGTCATTGCATTTTGCAGGCAAAGAAATATTCAAATATACCCATACCTAGATGATTGTCTAATGCAGGCAGAAAGACAGGACATAACTTTGAATCATCTGGCCTTTGTACAAAGAGTGCTAACTTGTCTGGGGTACACCATAAACGAAAATAAATCACACCTGGTACCCTGTCAACAAATTATATTCCTGGGAGCAAGCTTGAATACAACTTCCCAGATGGCTTTCCTCACGCCAGAGAAACAAATTCATCTGACAACCTACTTCAAACAAATGGCCACAAAAACCCTGCTATCTGCAAGGCAAATACTACAAGCCTTGGGGTTTATGGCCTCCTGCATTCTTCTAATTCCATATGCAAGACTACATATGAGGAAACTACAATGGTATCTTAAAAGCCTATGGTGTCAACATTCTCAGGAGCTAGAAGCAATGATTCCTGTCATACCTTGCCTACGCCTAGAGTTCCTTTGGTGGACAGAGGCCTGCCACCAAAACAAGGGACTACCATTCACACTACACCCTGCTGCCCAAACCTTAACAACAGACTCATCAGACTATGCATGGAGGGGGGTGCACCTGGCAGGGAAGTGCATTCAGGGCAAATGGAACCAAAGTCAAGTGCACCTGCATATCGATCAAAAAGAAATGTTAGCTGTACAGAATGCTCTGACAGCCTTCAAGGACCACATCCTTCCAGGGCAATTAATGGTAAAGATGGACAACACCACTGTTATGTGGTACAAAAACAAGCACGGGGTACACATTCTTACCCCCTCTGCAGACTAGCCATGGCATTGTGGAACACAGCCCTGATCTATCAAGTGTATCTAGAAGCTCAATTCCTGCCAGGAAAACTAAATACACTGGCAGACGAACTAATCAGAAACCTCATGGACCCACACGAGTGGAAACTGGAACCAAGAATTTTCAACATGTTGACAAGCAAATGGGGGAGCCCAGATATAGACCTGTTTGCCTCCCCCCAGAACTATCAATTGGACAAATTTTGCACAAGTACTCCCCACAAACAAGCTTGGAAAGTGGATGCTCTGTCCTTCAGCTGGAAAAACCATTATGCCTTTCCTCCTCTGCCTCTGCTCTGCAAAGTACTACTAAAGATCAAACAAGACAAACCAAGGACGATTTTGATTGCACCAGACTGTCCATACCAACACTGGTACCCCCTCTTGCGCAGTGTGTCACTGTTGGCCCCATGGCACCTGCTTCAGACTCCTATCCTATTGTTTCAGCAGGAGAACCAGATTCTGCACCCTCGGCTTCAAACACTGAACCTAGCAGACTGGCTAATTACCTAATCTCTCCTTTACCATCCCTCAGTAAACCAGTGATGGATATCATTTTACAGGCAAGGAGGCCTAGTACTAGAAAATCTTATGCTGAAAAATGGAAAAGATTCAGGGACTGGAACCAATCTCAAGGGATGAGCACAGCAGTTCCCAATTTACCTCAGATTTTACAATACTTAACTGAGATGCTTCACAAAGGCCTGTCTTTCTCCTCCATTCAGCCATTTCAGCTCATTATAACACAGAACCTCCCCTCTTCTCTCATCCACTGCTCAAGCAGTTCCTCAGAGGGGCCAAAAATTTACAACCACCCAGGAGAGCTCCAGCTCCAGCCTGGGACCTTAACTTTGTATTGGAGAAACTCACTCTTCCTCCTTTCAAGCCAGCTGCTACTGCAGACTTAAAATTCCTTTCTTGGAAAACAACTTTCCTTTTAGCAATCACTTCAGCAAGAAAGGTATCTGAATTACAGGCCCTTATGGCAGTGGAGCCTTTCATCATCTTTCATGCCGACAGGGTATCCCTCAGGACGAATCCCTCCTTCATGCCCAAGGTGGTATCCAGTGTGGCCCTTAATCAGTCCATTAATTTGCCAAACTTCTTTCCTACTCCACAGAACAAAGGGGAACGGATACTGCACTCCTTAGATGTGCACAGCCAACTTAGATTCTACTTGGACAGGATTAAACCTCAAAGGAAATCTGAACAACTGCTGGTGGCATTTGCTGCAGGGGCAGAGGGGAAGGCTATTTCAAAGCAAACCATTTCTAAATGGATAGGCCATTGCATTCATTTCTGCTACAAGCGCCATGGAAAACCTATCCCACAGGGGATCAGACCCCACTCAACCAGGGCTGCATCTACCTCTACAGCCTTTCTCAGAGGCATCCCTACCAGGGACATCCTAGAAGCTGCTACCTGGAGTTCTGTACATACTTTCACCAAGCATTGCCATCTGCCAATTTTCTCTAAATCCAGAGCTGGCTTTGCCACTGCAGTCTTGCAAGGCATTATAGCTGGTCCTAATGCTATCTAAATTCCTCCTTCCATCCTTAGCTTTGGGAGTCTACCCAAATGGTGATGACTTCAACGTGAAACGCAAAGAACATAGTACAGTTGTGTACACTTACCATAAATGTAGATGTTCGAGTGTATTCACTGTTGCAGTCCTGGTTACCCTCCCTCCAGCCCTCTTACTTCTTTTGGCTATACCTCTACTCTCCTTTACTATGCTCAAAAGCATTTTGATGTAGTTGCCTTTTTGTTGGAGGTATAACCTTGTATATTTATAGATTTAATTGCTTCCCATTAGGGGGGCACCTGACATCTGGGGCAAGAAAAACTGATGTAATGGCGTTGGCTGCATGTTTTATACCCCTGACAACCTGACGTCACGGAAGAAGGGACAGCAACTGACGCAGGACCCAAGACTTTATTAATCAGGCTGATTGAGAGCTACTGCGAGCAGATAACCCATATGTGATGACTGCAACAGTGAATACACTCGAACATCTAAATTTATGGTAGGTGTACACAGCTGTACTTCCTGCATGTTGCACAGATGAAAAAAGGGGGAGACATTGTCAGTGATACAGAGTATGCAGAATTAAGATGGATCATACAGTTGGCTGCTGACAACCCACCTGGGTTAAATAGTTCTGTACCTTTAAAACCAACCTTAAAGAAAAGGTGGGTCAAGTATAGAAAGTAATTGGTTGCTTTTAGAAATGTTTTAATATTTAAAGACTGTCATGTTTATGTGGAGTTTGTCTGATGAAGGGTTTTTAACCTGAAAGCGCTTACGTTTTATAGTAAAAGATTGCGGCCAGTTTGGACTCTGTTTCATTTGTTTTTGGATTTGACCAATAGGAATAGGAAGAGGCTGTGCTCCAGCTGCTGGTAAGCCCAAGGCTGTTTTGTCAGAGATGTAGATTTAGTTCAATGTGTTCTCTAAAGTGTCATCCCAGGCCTGCTGGCTGGATTGATGGTACTGTCTGCATGATTGCCAACTGTACAGATATTTTCTGACTGTACACAGTTTAGACTTGTACCTGTGCCTTGTAGGTGTGACCACAGTGATTGAGTAGTATTGTCAAGACACCACAGATTGCTATAACTGTCAGTGGTGTAGAGTTTTGCACAATGTCACCAGTGTACATCATGTATGTTTTGCTCATGAGATTCTTTTTTTAAAAGAACTTTTATTTCCAAAAAATCACAGATTTAAGTTATAAAATAATGTCCTTGTGTCCTACTATACGAGGTTGTGGGTTATACAAGTGTGTAATAGTGTCAGCTGTGTATACAGCTTAATATATATATTGCAGCATAGTAGTGCAGAGCATAGTAGTGCAGGTATTAATGAAATGCTTTTCCCTTTTAATCACAGGTGATCATGGAGGTTGGTGTTCGTCCCTTTTAAAACCTTGTGTCAGTATCTCTTCAGACTCTGATGATGATGGTGGCCAAAGTGAGGCACAGCTGTGGCTTGCAGGGGCTTAATCTGACACAAAGGTTGACATCCCTTGTCCACCCTCATTATCACTGTACACAGCTTGTATGCCTGCTCATACTCAGTCCCATCTGGCCACAGATATTGGACAGTTGGATGGTGGAAACATTGAACAGGGAAGTGTGGCTGCAATGACGGTTGACACTGTCCATAATGAAACAGTTGACAAGGTTGCACACAGGTGGATTGATAGAGGTGCTCGGAGGAGGCCTGCTGTCCCTCCACCACCTGTTGCAGGTGTCTCATCATGTGTCACACGGCGTATGTTTAGAGCCATCATGGAGGCACAGGCACGTTCAGAAAGGAACTCCCAATGAATGCTTTGGGTTATGGATGCAGCACACTCTGACATCAGTAACTACCTCCACCATGTTGCTGATACCGTGGAATGGGTGACTAATGCCGTGGAAAGACGTCTGAGACAAATCGTACACTGTCTACCTTGGAACACACGTTGTCGGTTATGGAATGTCTGGTTGGATTTGAGTGTCGGCATTGTGGATGTAGGTCAGCAGCAACAAATGCTGAGAGTCAACGTGGCTGTGCACAATCACCCTGCTGTATTGGCAGTACATCCAGTGTTCCAGAGGGGAGTATGCTGTAAACACCCAGATGTGGCAGACCATGGGCTCATGGTTCTGGTTGTTCCCATGGAGGATGTGTTCCCAGCAGACAGCAGTCACCCTCAGGTAGTAGCACAGCATCTGACCTTGGCCGTGGAGGTGCCAGTACAACCACTGGCAGAGCCAGTTCACATGTTCGTGGGCAGAGACAATGAACTGCCAGCTCAACCATGCACAGATGACAGCCGTCCAACATACATACATGTATGGCTATCACTGAGCTTGGCTGTGTTCGTGCAGATACTCTCACACCACTGTCACATTCAGGTAACCTACAGACACACAAGCCACATTTCCATGGTCCATTTTTCTTGCTTCCCTTCCTGACTCTCACACACACTTACCAACCTATTGGGTCAGCCTAGGCCCCATGCATCCCCACACAACACCATCTTCAAATGATGATACCTGTGAAACATCCCTGTCATCTTTTTCATGGATTCAGGGAAATAAAGCTATGTGTCTGATGCACAGGGTGACTATCTTCATTAATATGTTTTTTTTTATCCATTGTTGCTTTTGACATGCTACTTTTACTGGTCATTTACAAATATTGTATGTATGTTGCCATTTGTAATGAGTATACCATAATAATGTGTGTGCATTACAATGGATGTTGTTGTAATGGCTGTGTAGTCATACAATTACAGGTGTCTCATGGAAATGTTTACATGTCACTGTGTAGAACACACCTACGGATAAACATATACAATCAATCCATTAACATCAGAGCATAGTAGAAAAAATGTCATCAGAAAGGTAAAACAGTATAGGTTCATGGGTTCATAGGTTCATATGTATTTAATAGGCTAAAGAACACAAGGGCTTCGTTAAGCCTAGCCGTGCATCCCTAAACTCTGTCAAAGTCTGATACCCTTGGTAAGTGTAAGCAGGTTTGGGAGCTGAAACATCTACAAGCTGGGGTGTGGGAGATGAACCCTCTGCAGTTTCCCTGTGTCCATTAGAGACATTGGTCCTAAACCATGTCTGATTTTCCTGTTCCCCATCCAGTTGTGTAACTTGCACTTGATTTGGGTTAAGGCAGAACTCTGCTTCACATGGATGGGTGCCTGTCCAGGTAATTCTGGTGCTGGTTGTTTTGTGGATAGGCAGGATGTCCACAGTGGGGTCTGACACCACCCTGTATGGCAGGCATACCCCTCTCCTCCAAATCATGTAGGAGGCAGAATACATGGATAGGGCCTTGACACGGTCTGCATAGGACATGTTATGTACACTGTGTTGTGGTTTAGTGAGGGACCTCTGTGGATGTGACAATTGTCAGATAGACCTCTTTAGTGACATACCAAGGGTGACATTGCTCTGAATGATAGGTCTGATAAATGCTGAATACAGTGGAACAATGGCTTCCTTGAATTTACATGCTATACCTTTGTTTATAGGATGCACAAGAATGATTTCCCCAGTATTACAGACATATGACAGTGAAAGGCTAGATCACTATTTGTCCATAAGTCCCTGACTATTGGGTCAACTGTTGGAGGTGTGTTGGGAATACGATAATTACCAGTGATGGAGGACTTCCCAAAAGATAGTATTGTGCATTTTGTGGCATTTAGTGTTATTCTATGGCTCTGACAAGTGTACATCTGTGTCAGCCCCTCCTGGTTAACATTTGTGTCAGTGTGGGATGCAGTGACAGCTCCTTATTTGCAATCATCACCAGATTTAGTCAGGCAGAGACCACTGACAGTGGCCATGACTGCAGAGAACTAAATGCCTAAAAGGAGCAGTCTGAGGAATATTTGTGAGGGAGTTCACTGCTGACTGGCCTCATTGTAGAGTTGGACGCCTGGATCCTGTATGTCAGCCACTTGGCTGTCCACCGGCTGAAATACTAGTTTGTACCTAACCTCTTGAATTTGTCAGCAATGCCTGATGGGGGTTATAGTGTCAAATGCCTTGTCAGGCCATGGTAGGTGGAGTGAATAATTTTTCCCTCCTCCATTGCTTTGGTTACCTTCTCAAATAGGTCGACGAGGCAGGGTAGGCATGATCTGCCCTTGATAAAACCACACTGGGTTTCGTCCAGTGTCTGTAGGTATATTACATCTCTATTGATCATTTCCAGGATAATTTTTTTTAATGGCTTTACATATCTGACTACTGGGACTTCTGGGTCTGTAGTCCCCAGGGTGTGTAGATTGCCAGTCTTTGTGCAGAGACTGTTGCTGTATTCCATTCATGAAGTATGATGCCTGTTTGGTGGCAACAGTGAAATAATAATTCCGGAGGCCCTGAAAGGTCATGTTTTATGCTGTAGTGAAGGCATGCTGAGATATTGTCTGGGCCCATTGATGCAGTGTACTTGGTCTTAGAGAGAGCATTAAGGACCTGATCCCAAGTGATAGTACGAGTACTGATATTTGAAAGGTGGTTGAGGGAGAGAGGGATGATGTTGGGGTCCCAATTTAAGAGCCAGAAGGTTTGCTATATCATCTGCCTCAGTATAGGTGGTTCAAATTACAATGAGATATGCACACAGTTGTGTCTTACCTTTGCGGTTGCGGACATAGCTAAAGTATGCTTTATGGTTGTCCTTGTCCTGGGAGGCTGAACGTATATCAAATCTGGCTGTAGTAGACTTCATTTGTCCTCCTATTTATTTGTTTACTTGGAGAGTGTTTTTATCCTGCTGTGTGCTGCACCCCTATGTTTTGCCATGAGTTTCTTCTGTCTGCTTTACAGTCTATTGACTGTGTGATCCAATCAGGGTGGCTTGATTTTACTTAGGTCTGCACTTCTCCCTGGTGGGTATGGCTGCCTGTATGCAGCTAGTAACATGCTCGTACAGGGTTTCTGTGAACACGTCTGCATAGGCCGCAGTGTTTATGGGGGCTTGAGATTTGGACAGTGTATCACCTAAAAGCTGGAGGTCAGCCCGACTGTAGATCTCCTTCTATTCCTATGTTGCAGTATTCTTGGAGTGGGATTTTCCACCTCAGGCGACCCATACGTCGGCTCCTATACAAAAGCTTCAGCTTGGCTGTTGTAGTTGCATGGACATCACACATAGCGTCATAAACCAGGGACCTTAAATGTGATGTCTGCACACCCAGACCTCGGACCTTTTTAGCCGTAGATGACCGACACGGCATGTGCCTCGCTCCTCCACTGCAAGACGTCTAAAAGCTAAGTACCCCGGTTAGGGGTTTCTTCTTTAATTTCTAGCTAAAGCTTGGTTTGTTGTAGCAGTCCTTAGCCGATGCCAGAAAAAAGGGCAAGTGCCAATGCGGGTGCCAGATACTCCCATAAAGACATGCACGACCACTGCATTATTTGCTTAGGCTGGGAGCACGATCACAACGCTTGCTCTATCTGCCAATCTTTTGTTCCTAAGACCCTTAAAAAATTAGCTCTTAGGATGGATCCCACTTCAGAGCCCTTGACTGAACCTCCACGAAAGAAAGCCAAGTTTCCTAGGCCCTCTTCCTCTGACGCTCTGCTATTGGATGCCCCACCAGCTACTGATTTAGGAGTTGAGGGACATCCGACGGACCCGTCGACATCTACGGTGACCTTGGAGGAAGCGGCTTCACAGTCGATGACCGGCATGTCCCCAGAGCCAACCCAGACACTGGTTACCGCCAAGGTCGAGGGGGAACCAGACACAGCCGAGCCTCCGGCCGGGATCCCTCCACCAGACACTGCTTCCTTAGCCAGGCATCCGACTCCAGGCATATTCCTAAGTCTACCCCAGTCAAAAAGAAACAAAAAACTAAACATCTGGCTATGCCTGCAGAAGACCTGCCTGATTGGCAGTCCTTCACTTCTTCATTAATGCAGGCCTTTCTGGCCATTAGGCCTTCGGCCTCTTCTCCAGCTACTCTTCCTCTGCTTAGCCCTTGGCCTGCCACTACTTCTTCCCTTCCACCACTTACCTCACAGGAGAGGGAAGAAGAGCAAGAGCCCTATTATTCCTCATCTGAGGAATCCATTTCTTACACTTCCCAAATAGCCTCTCCTCAAGAGTGTTATTCACCAGATGTTGAATCCATTGAGGGAGACCCCCCCCCAAGAGAATATCACCTTTGGTGAAACCATCACCAAAATGAAAGAATATTTTAAATAGGACACCTCACAAATGTCTGAGACTCAAAAGAGGCATTTTGAGCTTTTACAAGTGGAATCTCCCTCTCCTTCTGCCATTCCACCTGTCATCCCTGCCTATTTAGATGTCTTTGCTTCTTCATCAAAGACACCAGATTCTCAGCCACCTGCCCCTAAGAGCCCAGACCGCTTCAACAAGGTGCCTGATGACCAAAAATTCTTAGGCAAGCCTCCCTTGGCAGATCCTGCTGTGATTGTCATTTCACCAGATAAACAATCCAGCCTCATTCTGTCTGCCTGTCTCTTACCTACGTACAAAGACAGCAAAACAGTGGATAGAACTGGAAATAAGGTTTATACCTCTTCCACGTTGGCCTTTAGAGCCATCAACTATCAAACTCATATGACCAAATATGCTTTGGACCTGGTCTCTCAAGCCACTACTCTGCTGGCTGCTACTCCTGACTGTCCCTCTAAAGCTGACATCTCTTCCAAACTATCTCTTGCTGCCCAAGTAGCCAGACAGTCAATCAGATGCAGTTATGATGCTGCAGAGGCCTCTGCACACTCTGCAGCATCTGCCTCTGTTCTCAGGAGATACTCCTGGCTTCTTCTGCATCACTTACCAGAAAACTTCAAGTCTAAAATCTTAGATGCCCCCCTGGACCCTGATTTCCTGTTTGGCAAACAATCATCAGACCTGTTCAAAAATCTGCAGGAAAAAAGTAAGGAATTGCAAGACATCAAGCATCTCTTGGTGCCCCAATTCCCAAGTATTACAGGAATTACCCTGCCAAGGCCACTTTTGTCAGACGAAACCCGACCTCTGCTGGTCCTGCCTCCTCCAGAGAAAGAAGAAGAACCAGAAGACAAACCCCTACCAGGCCAGCTGTCTCTCGACCTCCCTCTAGACAGCCCTTTCGAGAAAGAGGAGGCCCCAACAATGTGTGACTGCCTTGCCCTCCTTCCCCTTTCTGCCCACCTCTCCCACTACCTCCCCTTTTGGAAAACCATCACCACATACAAATGGGTTCTGGCTATTATTCAAAAAGGATATTTCCTCTCCTGGAAAGAAAGGCCACCCTTAAGGGCTGTCCCCTTTCCCCCAAAAAATCAAAGTCACCTCTTCCCACAGGTTCTGACAGACCTTCTGAACTTGGGCACCATAGAACCTGTCCCTCCAGGACAGGAAGGAAAGGGCTTCTATTCAAGACTATTCCTGGTCCTCAAAAAAGATGGACCATGGAGACCCATTGTAGACCTTTCCTTCTTAAACCTATTCTTAAAAGTGCCCACCTTCAGAATGTTGTCCCTTCCAAATTTACTCCCTCTCATATCGGCTAAGGCTTTCATGGCCGCACTCGACCTGAAGGAAGCCTATTTGCACATACCCATTCTACCCTTCCACAGAAAATTTTTACATTTCTCTGGACCCTCCTCTCATTTCCAATTTACTGCTTTGCCCTTTGGTTTGTCCACTGGCCCCAGAGTGTTCACAAAATGTCTGGCACCTGCCATTGCCTATTGCAGAACACAGGGAATTTCAGATTTATCCCTACCTAGATGACATCCTGATCCTAGCAGACTGCAAAGAAACCCTGTTAATCCATCTAGAGTTCACCATCTGCCTACTACAAAGTCTGTGGTTCACCCTCAACCTCCCAAAATCACCCTTGACACCAGAACAAGACAAAATATTTCTGGGTTGCAGGATCAAAATGGACATAATAAAAGCCTTTCTTCCCCAGGACAAGGTCAGCTCCCTGACCTCCCATTTCAAAGCCCTGCTGCAGACCCAAACAATAACTTCAAGGTAATTCCTAAGGACCCTGGACCCAATGGCAGCCACCATCTCCATGCTTCCACTAGCCAGAATGCACATGCGAAATCTACAGTGGTATCTAAAAAATGTCTGGTTTCAGCACCAACATCCTCTAGAGCAAGAGATCACTCTCCTGCCCTGCCTAAAGACAGACATGAATTGGTGGATTTAGCAAGTCCAGCTGAACCCGGGCCTTCCACTTCAGCTTCCTCTCCCAAACCAGGTTATGCATACAGATGCTTCAGACTCAGGATGGGGAGCCACAATGGCATCCTGCAGGGTCCAAGCAAAGTGGCACCCTTCTTTATGGAACAAACACATCAATGTGAGGGAAATGACAGAAGTCCTTCTAGCACTGAAAGCCGTCATTCCTCTCCTACTACCAGGTGTTCTCCAGTAATTACAGACCATCACAGTTATGTGGTACCTCAACAAGCAGGGTGGAACCAAAGCATACCACCTGTGCAGACTAACCTAACTGATATGAGACCTAGCCTCTCGACACAACTTGTCCCTTCAGGCATCCTACATCTCCTTGCAGGACAGAAAACAAGCAGACCTTCTCAGCAGGACATCCTCTCCACAGCACAAATGGATGCAGGACAGAAATGTCTTCCTAGACATATGGTCTACCCGTGGGGCACACCTCAAGTAGACTTGTTTGCCTCCCCCCAAAACAGACAAATGGAGACCTTCTGCTCCAGGACCTACTGCCTTCTAGCCTGGAAAGTAGATGCTTTCACCATTTCTTGGAAGGGAAAGTTTCTATATGCCTTTCCTCCCTTCCCACTAATTCAGAAAGTCCTCCTGAAAATCAGGAGACAAACCAAAAATCTTGCTGGTGACTCCCTGCTGGCCAAGGCAGCACTGGTTCCCCCTACTTATCAGTCTCCCCAAGGGCAGTCACAAGTTACCCCACAAGGTGGACCTACTGACACAACAAAAGGGAACCCCCATCCACCCACACTTGCAGATGTTGTCACTGACTCTATGGATGATAAACTTCTAATTCCCTTCAGGCACCACTACTCCGAGGACATGCTTTCAGTCCTGAGGGAGGCCAGGAAACCTACTACAAGAAAATCATACTTAGCTAAATGGGAAAGATTTTCAAAATGGTGTCTAGACAAGGGCAGGGATCCATGCATCGCAGATCCCCTTAGTTCTTGCATATGTGTGTCAGTTAGTAAAGGGCAGACTGTCTTACTCTTCAGTGAAAGTACACCTTTCTGCTATCTTCGCCTGCCTGCCACTAGACCCTCTCCTACTAGCCAGGCTTGATGTGAAGTTATTCTTAAAAGGGGTCTTACACATCAGACCTCCAAGAAAACCCATCCCACCACCTTGGGACCTTAACTTCATTCTGGAAAAACGAACCCAGTCTCCATTTGAACCTGTTAGTGCATCTACTCTGCAGATGTGCACATGGAAAACAGTACTGCTAATGGCCATAACTTCAGCCAGAAGGGTGTCTCAATTACACGCTCTAATGACCTGTCTCCCATACACTACCTTCCACAAGGACAGGGTAACACCAATAACTAACCCTTTATTCCAAAGTTGGTCAATGATCTAGTCTTAAACTAATCTATTCATCTTACCACCTTCTACCCCTCTTCTGCCAATGATGGTGAGAGAATGCTCCACTCCCTGAATGTACACAGACAGCTAAGATTTTACCTAGACAAAACAAAATCCATTAGAAAATCCAACCAACTCTTTGTTTCCTTCCACCCCAGGGCCCTGGGCAAGGCAGTCTCCAAACAAACCATTGCATGTTGGATTAGAAAAGCCATTTGCCTCTGTTATTCACACCATGGCAAAAAGCTCCCACAGGGAGTTAAAGCTCACTCCAAAAGGGCAGTGGCAGCCTCCAAAGCCTTTTTAAAAGGCCTGGACACCGCTTCTATACTGGATGCAGCCACATGGTTTACCATTCACACTTTCATCAAACACTACAAGTTAGACTATTGTCTCCAGAGCACATGCAGGATTTGCCAGGGCAATCCTGCAGGGCTTTGTGGAATCAGCCTCTTCTTCCTCCACCCTTCCTTCCAACTAAGCTGTGGTACTCTCCCATACCAAGAATACTGCAACATAGGAATAGAAGGACATAAAATAGTTGTGTAAAATCTTACCATAACCATAATGTCCTTTTTTGCCATGTTGCAGTATTCCTTCCCACCAACCAAAACCCCCTTATCCTTCTCTCTCTCTCTCTCTCTCTCTCTCAGTTACTTATATCCTCAGGTCTCTTGGGGTCTGTGCCCTATCCTGTGACCTATGTATTCACATAATGGCTCTTTGACCCTATGACTTACATCACTGGCTACTCCTTCCTGCTGGGCCTTCAAGTTCTGAGGTCTGTGCATGCAGATGTCACATTTAATGTCCCTGGTTTATGGCCCTATCGTCCCATGCAACTACAACAGCCAAGCTGTAGCTTTTGTATAGGAGCTGACGTACGGGCCGCCTTAGGCGAAAAATCCCACACCAAGAATACTGCAACATGAAAGAGAAGAACATCTATGGTTATGGTAAGATTTTGCACAACTCTTCTTTCCTGAATATTCTGTGTGTAGATTTAGGTCTATGTTTTATTTTTGCTTCAAAGTAGACCATTTGTGTTTGGACCTTACAAGGGAAGACATTACAGTATGGGGTGTGAATGACTCTGCCATATTGCCGAGGCCCACATCCAGTATGTTTTCTCCCCTGGTCAGTGTACTGGCTATCTGGTGCAGGGAGTTTTTGTTTACAATATCCAGGAATCTCTGTGCCTGTATGCTCGGTGTCGTATAGGATTCCCAGTTGATAGTGGGATACTGCAAGTCACCCATGCATATGCTATTGCGTGGAATGTCTAGCGTTTCCAATAACTTTAAATACATGATATGGGTTTCCAGATCCATAGAGGGGTGCCTGCAGTTTGCATGAATGTAGTATTGGATTTCACTTATTGTGATTTGAACTTGGTGCAGCTCTAGTGTATTTCTATATTTGATCAGCCTTGAGGTATCTTTGTAGATCAGAGCATGTGAATGTACCTTTAAGAAGTATTTCCAGATGTAAGCACATGCATATCAATAGTGAGCACGTGCAGGCAGCAGTGCCATTTTGAGAGAACAGCCAGAGTGTTAACATGTATGAGTATGGTAATCAGTCTGTTTATAAGTTTATTTACGTTTAAGTTGCAAAGCCTCATTCCTGATGTGTTGTGTGTAATAAAGCTGCTTGAACTGAACACATAAATGTTCGTCTGTTTTATCTTGACCAGAAGAGTGACATGGTGTCACAACCAGGATTGAGAGAGTAACTTCTTCAAGCCATGAGGTGCAGAGTTGAAGGTGAAAGCAGACTAAGCAGGTTGAGTGAAACGGAGCGCAGACAAACAAAAAAGGGCTAGAAACAAACTTAAGGTAATGAAAACTGCACAAATTATTCATATGGCAAAGAAAATGAAACGGAGCATTTATAAGGCACGAAATGTATTGTTAAGCAAACGAAAGGTGCAAACCGCATTATTAATTAAACAAAATGTTTGAAACCGTTGATAAAACTACAGCAGAGCCGTTCATATGGGGCTCAGAATTACCTTTGGTTTGCATAACAAGCACATTTAAAGCAAAACAGGCACAAGAAAAGTATATTGTGCATGATAAGAGATTAAAAGAACATAATAAGTACAATAAAAGGGCAGATTAAGCTTAAAGGGCAAGATGACTGCATGATTTTTAGTAAAAGACCATGTTTGGGCACAAACTACTATTTCACATTGACCAAAGCCATTCAAAGCATAACTAGTTGTTCGAAGTATTTCAGTGTGTGCTAAGTGTTTGCAGTGTGTGTGCTTTATTACAGTGCAATTATTTCAAAGAGTTTGCTGTGTGCAAAGTACAGTTACATCGCAAAGTGCAGTCAAAATACAGTTATTTTGAAAAGTTTCTTGTGTTGTGTGCATTTATTCGCAGAGTGCCACCATTTCAAAGTGTTTCTTACACTGTGCAGAGGTATTTCTCAAAGTACATTTTGACAGGTTCTTGGGCTATTACAGTTTATTTCAAAGTGCATTCTTCTCAAAGTGTTTCTTACTCTGAGCTTTTTCCATTATGTGCAGTTTATTCACAAAATACAGTTATTTTGAAGTATTTCTTACACTGATAAGGAGTGCTGTTGGGCATAATTATGAGTATTGGAATAAAGTTCTAGTATATATTTATATGAGCATGTTCGTACATAATTTCAAGCACCTTCACTACTGTGTATTGATATGGCAGAGGCATTTCGCAGACCAAGTCAACTTGTGTTTGATCATAATATAGCAGAGGATTGGTGAGTATTTGTGCAGGAGTATATTTTCATACACTCAGTTTTTTCTGACAAGGATGCACGGGCATTCATTTTGCTGAACTTAGCTGGCTTAGAAGCTATTGGAAGAGAGCATTCATTTGTGTATGCACCAGAAGTATATGCAGGAGAGTGGGAAACCATCATATTGTGGTACTGGCTGAATCAAGGGAAGACCCCGAGCAGAGGCACTGGAAGTTGTTGAAGACTGGGGGGCACTTGGTGATCTAAAAAGGGCAATTTTTTTTTTAAACTATTTACTACCACAACTTTGGTTCACTTGGAGGACATTTTAAACTTAGCCAGTTTCCCTTTTGGCACTTGAATTAACATTTCCTGATTGGTCTTACCTATCTAAAGGCTGATAATTGTGTATTAGCCGTAGTGAGAATAAATATGATCATGCTATAGATAATTTGAGGATACCCATGTAAGGATCACAGAATTTAGGAACTGCCTCTATCCATTAGGGGTATGAGGGGCAAGTACATTTTTAGGAACTGCCTCTATCCATTAGTGGTATGAGGGGCAAGTACATTTTCTATTACCTATCCTTAGATCCAAGTTGCATTTGAATATGGACAGGGATGAGCTTTGTTTTACCTGAATGGATAATCAGTTCTAGAACAGTGGTAGCCTCTGTGATCTATATCCATCTCTCCACAACATTCAGTTTACATACCTGGCCTGAGTATTTCTGATGCCAACTGACTTGCTGATGTTCAGTAGGTCTATCAGTATTAGGTCGGAGGATGCCTTGTGTGCCAGACATGTCACCTCTAAGCACTCTGTAGAATACTGAGTATAGTGATAAATGTTTGAGGTGATCCATGCAAAACCTATTGTATAGAACTTGTATACTTTTAGTAAGGTACCTCTGTGGGTATTCCAGTTGTTCATGGGTCTGGACAGATAATGCCAAAATGAGTATTATACAAAATGATTGACCTAATGAGGGCTTTGTAAAGGGGGACAATAACATCTCTAGATCTAGTCACAATCAATTTGTTTATAAGCTGTGCAATATATAAAGCCTTTCTTATGAATCTGGGCACATGTTGGTCAAATGTTAGGTCACTGTACACACAAATTCACAAATGCCAAACAACCGGGTCACTTCTCAGGGGGCATTGTCAATTTGACAGTTCCCTGGAGTAGATGCCTTCCCAAAGGATGCGATAATGTATTTCTTGGAGTTTAGTTTCAATTCATGATTCTGGCACCAGTTATGTTTTGGGACAAACCTTCCTGCATGATGGTTAAGTCATTTGAGGATTCAGTAACTGCTCCTAGCGTGCATTCATCTCAGACTTAGTCGGCTAAAGCCCTTTAGTATTTCCTTTTACTTTTGAGATGTATATGCCAAACAGAAAAAGTCTCAGCACCGAACCCTGGGGACTCCATTGGCGACTGGTTTCTTCCCCTGTTTTGATCTCCTGCATCAGCAAGCATACATGTATGCATTTTTTGATTCACCTTCGTGATTGTATTAACCTGATTGTATTAAATTATATTCCTTGTATAATACAGCACCACTTGTTAGAATGTGTTTTAAATTTGTAGTTTGGAACAGTCTTTTAGTAAGCAATGAAACAAAATGTATGAACCAATAATGACAAAACTACCCATTTCAGAAAATTTCAACCATCAAAGGCCACTCAGACGTCTGTCATTACAATCCACCAATATCAGTAAATATGCAAAATCTCTGCAGAAGTGTGTCATCTAAATAATTTCACATTAAAGGGGATCTGTAACTAATGAAGAGGTTGCTGCTAGCAAACCACTTTATATTTCATTGTTTCATCTACAAATAAAGTGCCTGTTGCCCTTGAAGAATAAATTGCCTATGCTACATTAAAAAAAATGATAAGCTAATAATTTTGCAATGGGGAATGGATGGCAAACTGATAAAAGGAGGGCATTCACAGGACTGTAGCATCTACTCCCTTTAAAGTACAACACAGTACAGTATCAGTGATCCATCTGCATACTGTGGGAGCAGAACCCACAGCCTTCTGCAACAAAAGCAAGTATACTACCTGTTGTGCTACTAACAATGCAAACAGCTTAGCATAAGTAGCACTAAACTTCTCTTCCCTTGAAGCTCTCTGCTTCTAATCCACTTTACACTCAACTAAATCTCTCAACTTCTCAGCCCAAGAAATCTGGACAAAGCCAAAATGTATTTGGGGGGGGGGGCAAAGCCCAAAACCAGGGACACATTTTAAATATTGCTTGTATAATCTTACAAAGTTGCTAAAATAAAGTGTTTTGTGTTACTATGTGTTTCCGGAAAGATGGGAAGACTGAAACTTTAAGGGCTATCATTATTTTAGTGAATTCAGTTCTCACTGATTTGCCAGAAAACCACACATTTTAAGAGGAGCAGACCAAAAGTATGAGCCAAATATTCTGTAAAAATCTGAACAGTTGAAAGCTATGGGCTCAACACCCTGAATCACAAGTGGTGGTATGGGAAGAGAATTCAGGCTCTTGTTTGAGCCTGAATAACACTAACCACCAGGTATACCTAACAGGGGCATTTCACACACACACATACACACACACACACACACACACACACACACACACACACACACACACACACACACACACACACACACACACACACACACACACACACACACACACACTCTCTCTCTCTCTCACACTCACACACTCTCTCTCTCACACTCACACACACTCTCTCACACACACACACACTCTCTCTCTCACACACACACACACACACACACACACACACACACACACACACACACAAGCAGCCACCTAACTCCTGCAAATAAAAGAACAAAACTCTCCTTACTGGCATTACTCTGGCTCTGGCAGCACCAACAGAACAGCGGCAGCATAACTCCTGTAACAGAGAGCAGTAAGAGAACAAGAACAGCTAGTTTAGTTAAACTTCCGTGTGTGACTCCACATTAGCATGAAAACTCCATTAATTTTTTCTGACAGGTCTTGCAGCTGTAAATTTGGGGGGGGGGGGTCCCCTCCCCCTGGCTGTGTGGTTCCGGCACCCATGACCCAGAGTGCTTAAAAATGTAAATTTAGAGAAATGTTACATTAGAGAGGCACTTGTTTTATACAAGACCAAAAGCCAGGTGAAACTTTTGCAGCTTATATCACTGACTTGAGAAATAAAGCTAAAACATGCAGATTTGGTGATTTGAAAAATGAGTTAATAAAGGACAGGCTTGTGTGTGGTGTTAATAGTGCTGCAGTGAGAAAGATTTTGCTTTGCGACTGTCATTTAAAGTTGAGCAACGCCATAGAGATTTGTCAAGTCCATGAGCTGACAGAAAGGCACACAAGTATGTTTACAAGTGATAAGAGCTTGGTTTCAGCAGCCTCTAAAACAAACCTAGGCAGCATGCAACATGTGGCAACCAGAAACGTGCCTAAGCACATGGCAGCAGCAACCCCTGCGGGTCTGGCTGGGAAACCTCGTAGCTTTCTAGCAAGTTCCAAGACTAGCTTAGTAAAAAGGGCATCCTCAGTACAGTATGAGTGAGTCAGAAAAACCCACGTCTAATCTTATTGTTAACTGTCATGATTGTGGGGCCAGCCATAAGTCTAGAAGAGAGAAGTCCTTAGCATTTGGTTAGCCATGCCACAAGTGTAAAAAATGGAACCATTTTCAAAAGTTTTGTAAATCAAGCAAATCTCATTCAGCTATTAAGAAAGGTCACTCAAAAAAGTAAGTTGATCATATAGAGAGCTGCAAACCTACTTTCTATGTAGGTGGTGTATCAGCTGTTGTTGAAAAGATTAATGCAGTTGATTTACTGGCAAAGAATTAAGTATATTGTACTGTCCTGATCAATGGCCGAGATGGTGCAGCGTTTAGCGTTGCTGCCTCACAGCAAGAGGTTCTTCGGTTTGATTCTCGGCTGGAGTTCCTTCTGTGCGGAGTCTGCATGTCCTCCCTGCGGCTGCATAAATAATAAATACATGCAGGTGCGTGCATGTGGGTGTGCCTTCTGTGAAGGTTGGGCTTCGGGCTGGAATCTTGGCACTGTAAAAATCCACTACCAATCATTAGCGGACCGGTGATCCGCTGTGGCAACCCCCTAACTAGAAAAAGCCGAAAAGACATAGCTTTTTACTGTCCTGAAAAAAGTAGACACTGGTTCAAAGTGCAATGTAATGTCAGCAGACACATTTTCTAAAGTGAGAGCTGGTGAGCAACTTAATTTGGGCAATTGTGCAAAGCTTGTTGTTATGGAGGTGAAGAGATTCAAACCGAAGGCTTAATAGTGCTTTCATGTTATTCGTCTGGGAACAGGTACAGCTTGTAATTCTATGTAGTCCAAAGACCTGTGCAGTCATTGTTAGGTCTCAGAGACAGTTGAAGAATGAAACTGCTTTCTTTTACCAAAGAAGTACATCATGCAAGCACATGTCCAAGTTCCAGTTTCAGTAATGCTGTTTTCTCAGAGTATGTTGATGCTTTTGATGACAAACTAAGCAAACTTCCAGTTGTGTACTCCATGAAAGTAGACCCAGAGGTCAAGACGAGCAAGGAGAGTTCCAATAACTGTGCAGGACAAAGTCAAGTCCAGTTAAACAAAATGGTGCAGCAAGGTGTGATTTGTCCAGTCACAGAGCCAACTAAGTGGATGTCTTCCATGGTAGTTGCTCATAAGAAAAATTCAGATAAACTCAAATATGCATTGACCCAAGAGAATTGAATAAGGCATTAAAGAGACTACATCGTCGTATGTGTACAGTGGAGATTTCTGCTTTCATGCCAAATGCTACTGGTTTTTTTTCTGTCTTAGATGCAGAGAGTTCATTTTGGCGAGTGATGCTTGATCGCAGATCTTCACTACTGACTACATTCAGTACCCCATTTGGTAGATGCACATTCCTCAGGATTCCTTTAGGAATAAATTCTGCCAGTGAAGTCTTTCAGTGTACAATGGAGAAAATTTTTTCAGGCTTACCCGTGTGCTATAATAGTTGATGATTTACTGGATGGGAGGTAATGGTGAAGCAGCGCACAACAGAAACCACAGGAAAGTTATGGACAGAGCGTGTGAAGTGAATTTAAAGCTCAGTCCTCTGAAATGTAAATTCCAGAAATTACTTATGTAGGTCATTTGCCAGTACAGGCTTGTGACCAGATCCTTCTAAACAAGCAGCCATTCTTGAGATGCAAGCTCCAGCCAATGTCCAAACCCTACAGCCTTCTCTTGGTATGGTTAACTATTTGGGCAAGTTTATCCCTGACTTTAGTGAGTTATCATCACCTTTAAGAGAGCTGACATGCAAAAATGTTGCATGGTCATGGTAGAATGATACCAGAGAGCATTTGATAACTTCAAACAGCAAATTGCTAACCCTCCTACATTAAGATACTATGAATGTCCATAAACCAGTAGTTCTTTCCTGTGATGCTTCAATGTTTGGTCTTGGTGCAGTTATCCTTCTAGATGGCAGACCGGTTGCCTATGCATCTAGAACTCTTACCCAAACTGAGATGCAGTATGCTCAAATTGAGAAAGAACTTCTGGCAATTATGTTTGAAGTTCCATGATTATATTTATGGCTGAGCAATCCAGACAGAAACAGACCGTCAAACTCTAGTCACTATTTTAAAGAGGCCTATGCATTCATCTCCATCAAGACTACAAAGAATGATGCTCAGATTACAAAAGTATAATTTCAAAATGGTCCATACAAAAAGGAAGCTTCTTTATCTGGCTGAGACCTTATCCAGATAGCCCAGAAGTACTATGGAACAGCTTGTTGCAGAGAGTTTTAACTTTGATGTCATGGAAGTGCATAATTTTTCTACCACGAGACTTGATGAGCTGAGAGATCATACAAAGATTGATCCAATGTTGTAAAAGCTCAACCACTTCATCAATGTAGGATGGCCGTCAAAGCAATCTTATGTACCGCCAGAAGTGCAACCTTATTTTCCATACAGAGATGAGATGCTGATGGAAGATAGTATCATTTTCAAAGGTCCTGAAGTTGTAGTTCTTACTTTCTTACAACATGAATACATTCAGATTTTGCATTCTGGCCACGCAGGTTCAAACTCTACCAAAAGAAGTGCGAGAGGACTAGTATTTTGGCCTTCTCTGTCAAAAGACATTGATAAAGTGCTTTCTTCTTGCTACATTTGTAAAAAGAGCCGCTTCAGCTAAGCCAAGCTCCTGAACTACCTTAGTCAGCAGTAGCAGCTGACATATTTGAATGGAACAATCAGCATTACTTGGTGGTGGTAGACTCTTATTCAAACTGGTTTGATATCAATTTGCTACCTAACTTAATGTCCCGTGCTGTTATTACTAAGATGAAACGTCATTTCTCAGTCCATGGTAGTCCAGACAAAGTTATTTCTGACAACGATTCTCAGTTTGCTAGTCAATTGCTTCACAGATTTGCAAAAGAGTAGGACTTTATCCATGTTACTAGCAGTCCTGAATACCCACAGTCAAACGGCCTTGCTGAATGTGCAGTACAGAGTGCAAAGCAATTATTAGAGAGGTCAAGGCGTGACATTGCCGATCTCTTCTTGAATTTACTCAGTCTCAGAAATGTACCCCGTGACAATTTACTTGGCTCGCCTGCTCATAGACTTTTATCTAGGCAAACCAGAACAACCTTGCCTATCAATTCTAGTTTGTTGGTGCCTAATGCTGAAAACAACAGATCAATCAAAGCCCAACTTTTTAAGAAGCATTCTTCTCAGAAGTCCAGGTATGATAAAACAAGCAGATTTCTTCATCCATTAAAAGAAGGAGAGACAGTGAGGATGAAAATGGTGAAAGGCTTTGATCAAATTGGTCAAGTGTGAGGTATATGTGTCGAGCCAAGATCCTACTTAGTGGAATTTGAGGGTATAGAGTACAGGAGAAACCGCAGACATCTTCCTGTATCAGAAACGATATTGCGGCATCATACCTGTGATACAGACTGTAGATCTCAGAGCAGCCCTAACAATGTTTTTACCAAAAAAAAAAAAAAAAAATTATCCTTGTTTCCCGTCTTTCCTGACCTACAGTAGTCCAAATACAGGCTTTGCTGTATTCTGGACTTTTGGAAAGTTCCTGTGTTGCCCATTTCCTTTCTTGGATAAAGGGAGGCTTCTTTGTTCACCAGTGGCAGTGGGGAGCTTAGAGCAGCCTATCTATCCCTGGAGGAGTGTTCCCAGCACAAGAATCTGGTAGTCTATTGGCCGTTTTGGACCAATTTCTAGCTCTTTCAAGTCCCCCCTGTATAAAACCCACTTTAGTGCAGCTTTGTGCGATTTTGCGCATAGCGCATCATCGGGCAACGCCACTTAATTGGGTTTAAATCATTCTCTGCTCCACAAAGTCTGCTCTTCACTTTTTCCCTTAGAACTGATCTAGTTCTCATAATAAACACCCTATTCCTACTCTAAAGCCTGGCACTTGCTCACTAAAGCAATTATATAAGTCAGCACTAAAAAATTAAAAGCACTACACCCTCACAAACTCCCCTTGAGTACCATGTTCCCCATTAGCCCTTTTTTCAATTATAAAGGAATTCCCAATACTATTCTAGCATGTTCAAAGGTCAGTTGTCCATCTCCTCTCCGTTCCAGCTGGTGAATCTGGGAATCCTGAGGCAATGTTACAACTGCCTCATGTACACAGACAACCCTCTCCTCCTCCCAACAAATTCCAACACCTGTGAGAGATGCAACCATATAGCCATACTGGAGGCTAAGCTCTCTCAACTCAGTACTGGCGTAACCAGTCAGGAGGAGAAGGAAACCGCACTCACTACAATTCCAGTCTCACGTAGACCTACCACGACAGCAAACCAAACACATAAACACACAAAAACATACTCGGAGGCTCTAAATAAAAATCTGCCTAAGCAACAGAGACCTCCAAAGCAGACACCCAAGCAAAAGCTACCCCAAAACAAAACACGTGCAACACATAGCTCACAAAGCCAGTGTGCCGAACAGTCACAGCCCTTAAGGCTAAACAACACACCTGATACACTTGTAATAGGTGTGACGTCCCGCTCACCAGGCTGAATAAGGAGAAGGTCACAGTGAGCTGCCTGTCGGGCGCTAGGATCCGCCACATAACACAAGCACTCAGGTCACTCCAAGGTAAGTATAAATATGACTCAGTCATTGTCCATGCTGGTGTGAATGACCTGAGACATTCCTCCCTGGATTACATGAAAAGAGACATAGAGGAGTTCTCTGAGCATGTAGCCCAGGCCGGTATGACCCTGACCTTGAGTAGCATCTTACCCACACCAAGAATGATGCCACAGTATGAAGACAAGATGATCAATTTCAACAATTGGCTTAAGTATTGGTGTCATTCAAAGGGGATCCAATGCCTGTCAGCCTGGGATGACACGCTCGACAAGCTACGATGCTTCGCCGGCTTGCACCTGTCACCCCTGGGCTTTCGGATATTGGCAAAGGCTCTTGCCACCACCATAGTGCCTTTTTTAGGCAAGGCTCAAAAGACAAACCCACCTCCATAGGTATCACAAGGGATAAGAAACTAAGAGTAATGCTATTCATTGCCAGAAGTCTAAACCTCAAGATGCACGCACTTGAAACTCTCCTTAGCATGGAGAACATCAATATCTGTGCAGTAACAGAAACCTGGTTCAAGGCTCCCGAAAGCACCCCAGCACTACCAGGTTATACCTCATACCATGTTTTTCAGCCCCAAAACTTGGACTGAACCACAAAAGGAGGGGGAGTATCAATATTCGTCAAAGATGCCCACACCTCCAGGTTGGTGGCACAGCACGAAGCATCAGAGACTATCCATGTGCAACTAACAGTGGGTAAAACTGCCTTCCAGTTTATAGCCTGCTACAGACCACCCTCCAAAACCCAGGAACCCCACTCGGCCTTCCTGACAACACTGGAAAATATGAAGTTCTCTCCAAACACCATTATATTGGGCAACTTCAACTACCCAAACATAGACTGGGAGCATTACTCTAGCTCCCAACACCCTAGCCCAAAGGTTCCTAGAATTTATAAACTCAAATGCTATGGAACAACTTGTTACCACTCCCACAAGAGGGGAAAACATACTGGACCTGATCGTCGCCAACATGGGGACTCTATGCTCCAGACCAGAAGTGTATCCCTCACTGGTAAGATCAGACCATAAACTAATCTCACTAGATATTCACATCCCGACCC
Organism: Protopterus annectens; assembly: GCF_019279795.1. Classification (NCBI taxonomy): domain Eukaryota; kingdom Metazoa; phylum Chordata; order Ceratodontiformes; family Protopteridae; genus Protopterus; species Protopterus annectens. The sequence continues at coordinate 96,759,999 of NC_056727.1, read as the reverse complement.
CAGCCCCTGCCCAGAAAACCACAGTGAAAAACTTCTCTAAATCAAATTTCACACTCCTCAAAACCAAGGTGGAATCCTTCAAAGCCCCCGGGCCTGTGGAAAATACGGCCCAGACCGCAGAATCCTTTATAAAAGCATTCTATGAACACCGTCAGGAATGCATGGATCATGCAATCCCAAACAAAACCAAGACCCAATCCTCCAAAGGCAGGCGTCCTGTGTGGTGGACCCCAGCCATAAACAAACTATACAACAGAAGGAGGAAGATACTACAGGATAGAGCAAAATCCCAAAAAGGGAAGGCATCTCTGATCAGTATTAGCAAAAAACTACGGGCACTCATAAAATCGTCTAAGGCCAGCTTCGAGAAAAAAATTGCACAGGACACTAAGGATAATCACAAGGCTTTCTTTAGTTATGTTAGGAACCTGAGTGGGAATTTCCAGATATGCTCAGAATTATTCCAAAATGACAAAAAATACACCAAACCCACTGACATTGCCAACATCCTAGATGACAGGTTCAGCGCAAACTTCTCCCCCCCCTCCCCTTCCCCACCAAAAGGGCAAATATCTATCCCAGCAGAGTGCTGCCCCCCTGACATCTCAGATGCTCAGGTAAGAGCCGCCCTCTCCAAAGCAAAAAACACAGCATCAATGGGACCAGTCGGTGTCCCGGGCTGCGTCCTACATGAACTCCAAGAAGAACTAAACCCAAACATAAAACTACTGTTCAATCTCAGCCTTACTATAGGATATGTACCCAAAGAGTGGCGTACAGCAACAGTGGTCCCTCTCCACAAAGGTGGTGCCTCAGTGGATCCTGGAAACCATCGCCCCATAAGCCTAACTAGCTTGGTCTGCAAAGCTATGGAAAGGATCATCATGGACCTCATAAATAAAGGTATTGGGGACTTACAGACACTGGATCCTACCCAATTTGGCTTTGTTAATCCAGCCTCTTAAACCTGGTTGATTTCTTTGAAACAGTCACCAAGGCCATTGATGAGGGGAAGGTGGTCCACACAGCCTACCTGGACCTCGCAAAAGCCTTCAATACAATACCCCACTCAGTCATTATAGATAAGCTCACCAGCTTAAATATAATCCCCTATGTCACTAAATGGGTTACAAACTGGCTCAAGGACAGAACCCACATGGTTAGAATTGCTGGAGCCATGTCAGACTCCAAACCAGTTACAAGTGGCGTCCCACAAGGCTCAGTCATGGGACCTCTCTTATTCGGTATATATTTCACGGAGGTACAGGCCAACACGGAAGGACTGTGGCTGACCAAGTTCGCAGATGACTGCAAACTGGGAGCCATAATCAACTCTCCAGCCAACGCATGCATCCTACAGAAGGGCCTCATAGAAACAGACATCTGGTGCCAGAGCCATGGCCTCAAGCTAAACGCCAAAAAGTGTATAGTCATCCCCTTCAGAAAAAAAAGTGCCCACAAATTACCACATAGATGGTAATCCATTAAGTACGGAAGAAGTAAGGACCTGGGGACCCAAGTTGATAGCAATCTCTCATTCGACAACCACGTGGCCAAAGTGGTTAGAAAAACATTTTATATAGCCCACCTAATCATGAAGGGATTCACATCTAGATCAGGGGAGGTCATCGTGCCTCTTTACTCATCCCTCATCAGGCCCATAATTGAGTACAATGCCCCTTTTGGGATGTACCTTACCAAACACCTGCAGCAACTGGAAAGACCCCAAAAGTACCTCACCAAGAGGATCAAAGGGCTCAAACAGATGCCATATGCTGCCCGGTTAAAGAAACTCCAGCTCTACTCAGTGGCATATCGCCTGCTCAGAGGCAATCTGTGCCTGACATATAAAGCCATGTCCAACCCGGAATTAATGGACATGCTGCACCTCAGAAAATCCAAATCCCATCGAGCTACGCGCTCGAGAAACTTGAACCTCAGCACTGAAATTAATAGGACATGCTGGAGGGACAGATTCATAACCCAGAGGCTCCCTTCATTCTGGAATAAAATCCCAGTCCAGGTTAGGCAGAGTCCCTCATTGACTCTCTTCAAGAGGAATCTTGATGAGTGGATAGGAGATCGTAGATTTACTCCGGGTATCACTTATGTGTCACTGTTAGACAGAGGCACAGTATACTAACCTCGAAAAAGGGCATAGCAAAATTCATTTAAAATGGGTGGCGAAAGCCAAACACACTCTGGCTAGGCTTGTAAATACCCTAGGGCAGATAGCCTAGTATGAACCTATGAACCAAAGAACATGTCTTGGTATCCATTCCCATTCCTGATAATGTTCCAGATGTCCCCAAAGTTTGAACATTCCTTGAAGACAGTCCCCATTGTGAGATCCAATTCTGACTTTTATGTTACTGATGTTGCATGACTGCATGTCAAAGAATTAGTTTTGTGTAATTGAATATCAAAAAATCATTTCTGTAAATTGCATGTCATTGAGTACTGTCATTTCATATAAGAGTTATTTCTCAAAAGGGAGGATGTAGGTCACTGCGTGTGTATGTACGTTTACGAAGCATTTCCAGATGCAGCACATGCATATAAATACAGGGCATGATGTTCATCGTGTTTCACTGTTGCAGTCATGACTGTAGGGTTCTCCCCTGCCGGCAGGCAGTCCTCGGTTGGCCAGAATCCCAAAGTCTGGGTCCGGCGTCGGCTGTTCAGCCATGCTCCCTGACGTCAGAGCGCCAGGAGTACAAAGCTGACAGCCGACACCATGTTCTCCAGTCTTCTTGCCGTGCGGTGATAGCAGTTCGCAAGTGCCGGTCGGCTGACTCCTGACATTTTTTTCTAATCAAACTTCAGTCTGAAGACTTTCTTCTCCTACTCAAAGCTAAGTACCCCGTTGGGGAAACTTTTTTTCTTGCTCCAGTCCGATGTCAGAAAAAGTTAATAATTGTATTTCATGTGGGAAGCAAATACCTCATAAGGATTTTCATTCTTACTGTATTCCTTGCTTAGGCCCTGACCACGACGTAGCTAGTTGTCGGTTTTGTGCTAGATTCAATCAACGTACTATTAAACAAAGGTCCGATTTTGCTTTTCATTACTTCGGTAGGCGTTTTAATTACAAAATGTCGTCGGATACGGTTCCGGCTACTGGAGTTCACAAACGGCGCAAGGACAAAGACAGGCCTCCGAGGTCCAAATCAGACAATATCGCACAAGCGGAGCCAGCTTCAGGTTCGGCCATCGTCAGTGAGGCGCTTTTGCAGCCCCTGTCGTCGTCCATTTCGGAACCGATAGCCGAAACGGACTCCCACGAGGAGCCAACTAGGCCTTTGAATATTTCAGTTGGACCTTCGGACAATGCTCCTTCGGATGGGTCCGGAGCCGCTGTGCAGGTACCGGCTTCCGAAGGGGTTTTCAGGCCTACTCAGCTTCTTATAAAGGCAAAGCCAAAGACAAAGGCAAAGACTCCTTCCAAATCAAAGACTGCAGCCCAGGCCTCTTCTGATCTGGCTCCCAAGTCTCAGAAACAGTTATTTAAAATGGCGGAGGACTTACTCACTATGATTAGGGGTTCACATCCCCCTCCAGATAAAAGGCCAAAGCAGGAAGTTTGTTATGACTCCTCTGATCAGGCTTCTGTTTCTTCTGTTTTTTCTTCTGACCAGGAATATTCTTTCCCTCCTTATGAGGATTCTGATGCTGAGGAATCCATTCCTTCAGCTTCTCCCCCTGAGGATTTCTCTTTTGGGGAAACTTTGCATGAAATGAGGGAACATTTCCACTGGGAAGGACAGGAGTACTCTGAATCTAAGAAAAGACTAAGGGATTTTCTTCTTCTTCCCCAACATAGACCCCTGGCTATTCCACCTATTTTGGATATTGTGGATGATGCTTTTTCAGAGGCTAACTTAACTCCTGACTGTTTTCCTCCAGCTCCTGTTAAGCCAGACAGATACTATAGGGTTCCTGATTCCCACCAGTTTTTATTCAAGAACCCTACTGCTGACCCTGAAAACATTTCTCAGGCTCCTAAGGGCGTTAAGGCCGCTTCTGCTCAAAACCCCATTCCCACTGAGAAGGATTCCAGATCTTTAGAAAGGTGGGGCAAAAAAGTGTACACTTCTGCTACTTTATCTATTAGGGCTTTAAACTGTCAGTTTCATATGCTGAAATACCAGCAATTTCTCCTGTCTGTTTTAAAGCAAAAGCTAACTTCCATTTCTACCTGTGCAGATGATAAGGAAATACATGACTTATTGCATGCCACTGAACAAGTTGGGAAACATGGTTTACACTGTAGATTTGATGCCTTGGAGGCTTCTTGTAGGGCTGCTGCCTCTGGCACATTAATTAGAAGGCATGCATGGTTAAAGGAACAAAATTTTCCAGATCAGGTAAAGGCTAAATTATTGGATGCTCCTGTTTAGCATAATGTTTTATTTGGATCTAAAGCTGAAGACGTGATTAAAAAGATGGAGGACAAGGCAAAGTCCATGCAAACAGTTAAAGATTTCTTACAAGTACAGCCACCCAGATTTAACAGGAATTGGCCTACAAAAAATTAGTCCTTTCCCAATTCAGACAGGCCTCAGAGGGGTAGATGTAGATGCCCCCGAGGTAGGCCTCAAGCGCAAGCCTCTTATAGACCAAGACAGTGGACTGCTTCCACCCCTAGGGGAGGAGAAGACAGGTCACAAGCTCATAGAAAACAGACTCAATGACTCCCTCTGTTGGGCTGCAGGAACTTCTTGCCTGGAAGCCCCTCTCCGAGGAAAACTTTCTCTTTTTCATCTAAATTGGACTCATATAACCCAAGACAAGTGGGTTCTGGATGTTGTTTCAAGAGGTTACAAATTCAATTTTCATACCCCACCAAGGCCAAGCGGATGGCCAGATCTTCCAAAACATCAATGGTCAGAGGCATTAAACCAGGTGGAAGCTCTCTTGGCTATGAAAGCCATAGAACTAGTTCCACTTTCAGAGATGGGACAAGGTTTTTACTCAAGGCTCTTTCTAGTCCCCAGGAAGCAAAATTCATGGAGACCCATTCTGGATCTGTCAGTCTTGAACACCTTTCTAGAGATACCAAAATTCAAGATGCTTACTGTACAGCAGCTACTGCCAATGCTGACCAGAAATGCATGGATGGTAACTTTGGATTTAAAAGAAGCATATTTACACATTCCCATCAGACAGGAACACAGAAAATACCTCAGGTTCAAGGCAGGATTGAGGCACTACCAATTCTCTGCGCTGCCCTTTGGATTGTCTACTGCGCCCAGGGTCTTCACCAAGTGCCTGGCTCCAGTAGTAGCTTATTGCAGACTCAAGGGAATTCAAATTTACCCTTATCTGGATGACTGTCTTATTCAGGCAGACAGCAAAGATGTCTTACTCCAGCATCTACAGTTTGTTCAGAATCTTCTCAAGTTCCTGGGATTCACTGTAAACATAAAAAAGTCAAATGTGACACCCTCACAACAGATAATTTTTCTGGACGCTTCTCTAAACACAACAACCCAGATGGCATTTCTGACATATGAAAAACAGTTACAGCTGGCTTCAACTATCAAAACCTTGGCAACTACAACTCGGCTATCTGCAAGGAGATTCCTGCAGGCTTTGGGTTACATGGCCTCCTGCATCCTTCTCGTACCACATGCAAGACTACATATGAGGAAAATACAGTGGTACCTAAAAAGTGTATGGTCTCAGCATTGTCACAGTCTAGACATTCTGATCTCCGTCCTGCCTTGTCTTCAAAAGGAATTCCTTTGGTGGTCCAAGGCATGTACTTTAAACAAAGGAAAACCCTTCTGTCTGCCTCCTGCCACTCAGATTTTAACCACGGACGCCTCAGATTATGCATGGGGAGCCCATTTTCGGGGCAACTGTCTGCAGGGCCTTTGGACAAAGGATCAGAAGCACCTGCATATCAATTTAAAGGAAATGTTAGCCATTCAGAAAGCTCTATTGGCCTTCAGCAATCTTCTACAACCAGGACAACTACTGATACGGACAGACAACACCACAGTTATGTGGTACATAAACAAGCAGGGGGGATCTCATTCCTATCCCCTTTGCAGACTAGCCATGGACCTTTGGAACACAGCTCTAGCTTGCAACCTGGACCTTCAAGCACAGTTTCTACCAGGAAAGCAAAACTTCCTGGCAGACAGTCTGAGCAGAAACCTTTCGGATCCACACGAATGGATTTTGGACTCCAAAATATTCAAGATGATTACAGCAGTCTGGGGATGTCCTCACATAGACCTCATTGCATCCCACCTCAATCATCAACTACAAATTTTTTGCACCAGGACTTTCCATGATCTAGCTTGGAAAGTGGATGCTCTATCATTCAGTTGGAGAAACCTCTCGGGATATGCCTTTCCACCTCTTCCTCTTCTTCCACGGGTATTACTAAAGATCAAGCAAGACAAGCCCAAGATGAAAATCTTGCTGGCCCCAAATTGGCCTCGACAGTTTTGGTACCCAACACTGAAAAACCTTTGTCAGGAGCCACCCTGGGTTTTACCACAGATTCCGAACCTTCTGTCCCAACACCAGGGTCAGATTCTACACTCCCATGTCAAAACTCTCAGCCTGGCGGCCTGGTTAATCCAGGATCTTTGATTCATTCTCTCCTACCCAAGCAGGTTATGGATGTCATTTTAGAAGCCAGACGTCCTAGCACTAGAAATTCTTATGCAGGAAAATGGAAAAGATTTTGTTCCTGGATGCAGGCTCAGGATTCTGATCCTCTTATTCCTAACATTCCTCAGATTTTACTTTACCTGTCAGACCTCTTACATAAGGGTCTCTCTTTCTCTTCCATAAAGATACACGCCTCTGCTATTTCTTCCCATTATAATACAGACCCTCCTATCTTTTCCCACCAGCTCATGAGACAATTTCTCAGAGGAGCTAAGAACTTAAGGCCCCCTAGATCTCCTCCCATTCCTGCTTGGGATCTCAACTATGCTTTGGAAAAGCTCACCTTACCTCCTTTTGAGCCTGCTGCCTCATCTGACATCAAGTTTTTATCTTGGAAGACAGCCATCCTGTTAGCTCTGACCTCTGCCAGGAGGGTTTCAGAGTTGCAAGCCTTTATGGCTGTAGAACCTTATATTATTTTTCCTCAAGACAGGGTGTCTTTAAGGACTAATCCTACTTTCATGCCTAAGGTTGTTTCCAAAGTGGCTTTAAATCAAACTATTTACTTGCCAACTTTTTTCCCCACTCCTCAAAACAAAGGGGAAAGGATCTTACATTCCTTGGATGTACATAGACAACTACGTTTTTACCTGGACAGAACCAAGGACATCAGGAAATCAGAGCAATTGTTTGTTTCTTATGCTTCAAGTTCCCAAGGTAAAGCCATTTCAAAATAGACCATTTCTAAATGGATTGCTCATGGAATCAGATTTTGCTATTCACACCATGGAAAGCAAATCCCAGGGAGTATAAGGACTCACTCTACCAGAGCTTCTGCCACTTCAGCTGCCTTCCTCAGGGGAGTTCCTACCAAAGACATTTTGGAAGCTGCAACTTGGAGTTCAGTGCATACTTTTTCCAAGCACTACAATCTACCTCTCTACTCTAAGTCTAGGGCAGGCTTTGCTTCTGCAGTCTTGCAGGGCCTTATAGCCGCCCCCTCTACTTTATGACCACCTCCCTTTCTTTCTGCTTTGGGATTCTACCCTACAGTCATGACTGCAACAGTGAAACACGATGAACATAGTACATTTGTGTACACTTACCATAAATGTAGATGTTCGAGTGTCTTCACTGTTGCAGTCTGGGTTTCCCTCCCAGCTGTCCCCTTTTATTTTTTCTTTTGTGTGGTTCCTTTTTTCACCCTTCTTCTGAGGTGTAGTTGCAAAGGGTATGGGACCTTACTCATTTTGGAACTTCTGACATCTGGGGCAAGAGAAACTGGAGAACATGGCGTCGGCTGTCAGCTTTGTATTCCTGGCACTCTGACGTCAGGGAGCATGGCTGAACAGCCGACGCCGGACCCAGACTTTGGGATTCTGGCCGACCGAGGACTGCCTGCCGGCAGGGGAGAACCCTACAGTCATGACTGCAACAGTGAAGACACTCGAACATCTACATTTATGGTAAGTGTACACAACTGTACTTTCAGGCAGCAGTGCCATTTTGACAGAACAGCCAGATTGTTAACATGTATGAGTGTGATAGTCAGTTTGTTTATAAGTTTATTTAAGTTTAAATTACAAAGCCTCATTCCTGATGTGTTGTGTGTAATAAAGCTGTTTGAACTGAACCCATGAATGTTCATCTGTTTTATCCTGACCAGACGAGTGACATCTTTCATTTTGATGTACATGAGACACCTGCACCTTTAGTCCCTGCCTGTGAAGTAGGTGGCCTAACTGTGTGGAAGGCATAATAAATTTGCACTGTTGTGCTGTCCGCAGCTTTAAGTCATATGTTAGTGACTGCACAGGCGTCTACTCAGAGCTCTAATAGTATCTTTAAGTATAGTCTAGGGAGGTATGTCACAGGTCCTGTACTCCCACATGGATTATGACTAGGTCATATCATGGGATCTTAGGAACTTAGTAGACTAATGGCCCTAGGGCCCTTACAAGCCTTGCCAAGTTCTACCTTTATTTCCCTGATCAGCAACAATTGCCCTTGTTCAAGAGGGACACAGGTGGAATCCACAGGGGTGAATTTATGGTTACACATCCAATCATCCAGATTACGTTTGTAGAGGACCAATGTGGTGCCCTGTTTATCATGAAGTGTGAGTCAATTCCAAAGGTGTGGTAACTTCTGGGAGACAAATCTGACCCTTCAGCATGTTTTATTACGGTCACATACCAGGTTAAGGTGTATAGAGTGAGTAACCCATGTTGTTGTCTTTCGGCTTTTCCCGGTTAGGGGTCGCCACAGCGGAACTCTGGTCTGCTAATTATTGGCAATAGATTTTCATGAACGCCAAGGTGCCAGCTCAACATTCAACCTTCAACAAAGCCCATTTACGCATGTCTTTCGAATGTCCACCCAACTGCGGGGAGGACATGCAGACTCCACACAGGAGGCACTCCCTGCACTCCAGCCGAGAATCAAACAGGAGAACCTCTTGCTGTGAGGCAACAACGCTACCGCTGCACCACCGCGGATAGAGTGAGGAACCCGTGTACCATTTGATATGTAGATATGTAGCATTTTTAATAAGGCCTGGTTACAGATTGCCTCATATGCGTGCCATAGAGCTCCTCTAAGTAGTCTGCATGAAACAAAATAAAGTGACAGTGATTTCAGATGATCCACATAGGACAGAGGCAGAAAACCTTGAATTATCATTGTGAGGAACTGTTGTGGTGTCTCCAGTTGCTGCAGGTGCTTGCAAAGTTGCATACCAAAAGGGACATTCTATTCCAGTATTGGCCTGATGAAGGAAGAGTACAGAGGTTATAACTACTGTTACTGTTCTGGGTGCAAATGGCCTAACTTATGAGATGAACAATATAGAATCTCCTTTTTACCATTGTGGAGACATGGTGATAAACGGTATGGTTGCTGTCAACCTGTGTGACCAGGTCTCTCACCAGTGAGTGCATATGTAGGGCTGTTTTTTAGATATGTGAGTTAGCAGGAACATTGCACTTACTGAGAGAGATGTTAATACAGTTTTGTTGCATTGAGGTTAAGGCCATGGGGTTGGCATCAATCATTTGTGTTTGTAAGACCCTGTTGTATGATGTTGTCATCATCTGGAGCTTCTATGAGTGCTCCCAGTTTTCAGTCATCAGGAAACTGTCAGCCACAGATGTTTAATTTTAGCTTGTAATTTAGAGAACTACATTCCAAACAACAAAGGTGCCAGGACAGATCCCTGTGGAACAACATTGATTACGTCTGCTATTGGAGGGAGATTCCACTATTTTTACTCTGTGGGTTCTATCTCTAAGCCAGTTAGCAACCTAACAATGTTAGGGTTGATACCTTGCTGGGTGACTGTCAATGATGCCTGAGTGGGGGATTGTGTCAAATGCCTTGGCTATGTCAATATAGGCTGTATGCACAGATTTCCCCTTGCCCAGGTCCTTGGTGACTGTCTCAAAAAATCCACAATGTTTCACAGGCATTATTTCCCTTTGACGCCATACCAAAGAAATTGTAAAACACCAACTTTGAAAAACAAATAAGGCAAGCCTCGGAGTACTCCACAAATTGCTCCAACACCAAATACTGTGCTTAGATCGTACCAGACAGCAATCAAAACGATAAATTCAGTGCGACAAATGAATAATCCAAAAATGAGTTTTATTTAAGCGCTTTTCGTCTGCTACTAATGGCAAACTTCTTCAGAATTATTTCCCTTTGACAAATCACAACTGACTAGGGACAGCTGTTTGGCGCTTACCGATATCTTTGTTGTAAGGTCCATGATGATTCACTCCATGGGCTTGCAGATAAGGCTAGTCAGGCTAATAGCTCTATATTACCTGGGGTCAGTGAAAGCACCACCTTTGTGCAACGAAATAATGGTGGCTGTTTCATCTGTGACGAAGCTAGTGCTTAGACTACGTTTGAAAGGAATACCCAATGATGTTGCTGATTCCTGTTGTAGGCCATGGCAGGACAGGTGTTATTAGGTCCCATAGATGCTGTGTGTTTGGCTTTAGAGAGAGCATTTACAACTTGCTCTTTAGAGATGCAGGGTAGGGGTTAGATGATATGTATGTCATGGGGTACATGTGGCAGGGCATGGGGGTGAGGTATTCACAGAACCTGGCAGCTGACAGGTGAGCTATGTCCACAGGCTCAGCATATCTGTTATAATTAACTACCAGTTTAGCACAAATTTGGCCTTGTCCTTTTAGGTGACAGATGTTAACTAAATAACCCCTTTTGTTTGACCTTTGTGGCGGAGGCTAATTTGAATTCATAGTTTGCATGTGAGAACTTCACAAGCATTATTATTGGCTTATTTCAGCTGAGTAAGGAGTGTTTTCAGTTTAGGACTCACTCCCTCTTACTCTTAGACAACTATTTTTCCCTTTTATTGTAAAGCTTGTTAATGGCAGCTGTCCACCAGACAGGCTTGCTCTTCCTTGCAGAGCTTGTTTTGGTCCTGTCAGGTATGGCCGAGTCAATGCAGTTAAATGGGTATTTGTATGACACATTGGTGTAGACCTGGCCATAGTTACCACTTCTGTCTGGAGGAGGCAGTACAACTATCTATACTGTCCTGTAAGAGGTAATTATGTGACTTGGACAAGTGTTTTAGTTTATTTGATGGTTGGGGGGGGGCATGTGGTACTTATTCACATGTGACTTATTTGTGGCCAGATCTCAGTAAGGAAGACCTCATAGTGGGGGTGCTAGAGTGGTACTCTATATTGGTAAGCACCAGATCCAGGATGTTGACACCCCTTGTGGGGATGTAAACCAGTAGGTCCAGTGCATTGGAGTGAACGAAGTCGAGGAACTTTTGGGTAAGTAATTTACAGCATGGGTCATTTACCACATCAATGGATGGGTATAAAGTCACCCAAAGCCACGGTGTTTGGATGTATGTTGATAGACTCAAGTAGATCCAAATAGGCAGATTGGTTGTCCTGATCCACAGAGAGGGTCATATAGCTGGCAAGGACTTAAATAGGTGTCCTACCAACAGTTAATTGCACCTGAAGTATTCCCAGGGAAATCCTACTGTATAACCAATCTGGATGTGTATTCATCTGTAATGACTATGGAAGTACTGCCTTCTGAAATGTACATGTCTTCAGTTTGTGGTCTGAACGTGTGGAAGGAGGTGTTGGCCGATACGGATGGGGTGCTCCCCACAGCCATGAACCAGGTCACCATGACTGCACAAATGTGCAAGTCTTCCAAGGTCAGGACGGTTTCCAATGAGTGCAGTTTCATGTTAAGACACCTAGCATTTAACAGCATAAGCTTGAGGTTGTTGTAATGTGTAAGTCTGAGATTTTGTCCTTGAGACAATGCCTATAAAGGTCACTGAGGAAGTGGCATGAGCCTTGGCCAGTAGCTGAAATCCCTTGGATGACAGGTGAAGACCATGTTGGCAAAGCATCGGGGTTTGCTGATCATGTCATCCCAGGCTGACAGATACTGTATCACCTAAGAATGACACCAGAAACTGAGGTAATTGTTGAGGTTAATCATTTTCCGTTTGTACTGAGGCATTATCCTAGATGACGGTAAATGCAGCGTAAGGCTAAGGGCATACCTGCCTGAGACACATAGTCCAACAGTTCAGTCATCTCTCTCTACATATAGTCCAGATAGGTACATCTCATGTCATTTACAGCAGCATGGACTATGACAGAGTCAGATCAGTACCTGTTTTAAGATACATGAGTGTATGTGTGATGTGGTGAATCATGTCACATGACAGACACCTGACCATGACCACCTCCTCATTCAGGCTGGTGAGAGGGACATTTTTGTATCTCACAATGGAATCCCATATGACTAACATGTTTGTTTTACTGTTATGCCTTAAGGGCTAGACAGGTGAGAGACTGGAGTGAGAACTGTTGTGTGTTGCATTCTGCAGTAGGAGTATTATATGCAGCATGCTCATGTTTGTGTTTGGGAGGTCTGTGGTGTTTTTGTATGTCTCTTGAGGACCTCTGTATATGTAGTGTGTCATGTGGGTTTTGGTTAAGTGGGAGGTGAGGTATGCATAGTGACTACCTGCTTATTGTCATATGCACTGACTGATGTTTGGAAGAGAATGTATTCCAGGCTGTTAATAGAGTTGTATCTCTGACATGCTGAGTTTCTATTACTTGTGGTCCAGTGACATGAGCATGTATGTAATGTGGTGGATCAGAGCCCCTGATAAGCAAGTGTCAGTGCATTTTTCCTTACTTAGCTTGGTGAAAGGGACATCAGTGTCTCTCACAATGACGTCTGTGATGACTAAAATGTTAAGTTGTATGTTGGCCTGCCTTATGGGCTTATAGGTTGGTATTCCATGAGATGTAGCTGTATATGTTGATATGTGTGTTATTTTTGCAGAGTCCATATGGGTCTGCTGAGGGTATTTGTTATCTGGACTTTCTCTATGATGTCTTTGTGATTTATGAAGGTTACATGTCAGTGCCTCAGCTTATGTTTATTTTGAGTTTTGTGTGATGGGTGCGGCATGTGTACCACTGTATACCCTATTATTTAAGAGTATTTTTATGTGAGAGCTTTGCCTCCAGTGACATTGTGTATGTATGTCTCTCACATACCATATCAGTTTGTTTGAGAATAAAGTGGTCGTCTGTAAACATGAGGTGATTTCTACATTGCCTCAGGATGCCCATATCAGCCAAGGTGTGGTAAAGGTAACAGTGGGAAACCTCATATCCATGGCAATGGATCCTTTTTATCGATTAAGCAGGTGTATTGAGAATATCACTCAATATCACAAGTATCTGTTCTGCAACTATGGGGAAAGTGCTCATTATTGCATGCTTTGTGCAACTCCGTATTGGAGTTAATTACATCATGGTTTCCAAGAAAAATGTCGCCCAAGGTGTCTGAGTCTGTACAGAGCACTGCCAAACATTGGAGTTGGAACTAATGTGATGGAGTATTTACGCAGGTTGTCTGTGGTTAAACACTAATCAAGTAGTGCTTAATGAAAACAATCACCTTGTGAAGACTGCTGGAAGGAGGGGAGTCGCCTGAGTTGCTGCTACCTGGCTCTTACTACTGCTGGTCTCAACATGGCCTCACTCTGCTGGTATACAAAGCTCCTATTCTTTTTCTCTCACCAGGAGCAAAGCATTAGCACCAAGCTTAAGATAAGCATGCCACTGCCTGTTTGTTGATCCGCACACTTGTCTCCGATGATGTAAGGCTGTGTAGGCTTGTTGTAGCCTTTTCAGGAAGATGCTTTGATTAGCAACCATACCAGTCTTTGCACGCATTATACCTTTCATTCCAAGGCTCATAGGATTTGACTAGGGTACTGACCTGATGGTAATTATGGGCACAGCTGCTGCATCACAAAGTAATCTTCAAGGACAGGTGACATAAATCTCCAGTGTTGCTCTAGCAAGCACCACAGTGGCAGTGATCCATGTTAGGTAACAGTTTCACATCAATTCATGCAGCCTGCCCTTCAACAGTGTAATGGTGGTGATCTGTGTGACATGGATGTGAGGCCTACTGCAGAGGAGTGGCCGCCTTTCGGCAATGTTTCTGTTCCTCCCACATGTCCTAGGTATGTCATACTGTACATTTATGTTCCCAAAACACAAAACTGTGTTCCCACATCATTTCATTACAACATCCATTTGCTGTCTGGTTGTTTGACAGACAGTGTTCTTCGTGTTTCAGTGTTGCAGTCATCACATTTGGGTTATCCCTTCCAGGGTAGCCCTCGGCCGGCCTGAATACCAGGGACTTTCTGCATTGATTGCTGTCACTTGAGGACTGACGTCAGTTCGTCAGTGGTATAAAGGATGGCAGCTGACGCCATTACATCAGTCTTTCTTGCCGTGGAGCCCGAAGCAGAAGCAGTTTTCACGAGTGACGGACTGCCGCTACAGGAGTTTAATTTCCGAATTGAAGTTAAAGTCTTTGAAAGCTAAGTACCCCATTGAGGATCCTTTTTTCTTGCACTAACCGATGTGAGAAAAAGTTAATAATTGTCTCACCTGTGGAAAGCAAATACCACACTGGGACTTCCACTCTTACTGCGTCACTTGTTTAGGCTCAGATCACGATATCCTTCATTGATGCTTCTGTGCTTTAACACCAGAACTGTTCATTGTTGGGCCTTTATTGCAGCCAAATATTTCCATTTACAGTCCTTGAATTCCGATATGGCTTCGGTAAGCCATCCGACAGTAGATCTTCCCAAAAAAAATGTAAAGATAGAGACAAACTGCACAGGACCAAACCTTCTGACGACTCTTCTGTTAAGCTGGTCGTCAGTTCTCCAGAACTCAGTGAGGCACTTTTGCAGCCCCTGATGCCTGCTTCAGTTCATTTGCAGGCCGCTACTGAGACCCTGTCTGAGTCCCGTATGCCACTGAACTCTTCTTCGTCTAAGGATTCTGCAGTCGTCTCTACCTTGGATGGGTCCAGAGCTGCTGTGCAGCCACCGGCTTCCAAGGAAGTCCTTCGCAACACCGAATCCTGACATAAACCGTCACCTTCTATCACGGCTACCGTTCTTTCAAAAACAACCAAGATGTCCTTCGTGTTTCGCTGTTGCAGTCATTACGTTTGGGGTAATGTGCTAGCAGGTTGCCCTCAGTCGGCCTGATTAACAAAGTCTTGGGTCCTACGTCGGTTGCTGTCCCTTCTTTTCCATGACGTCAGGTCGTCAGGGGTATAAAACATGCAGCCAACGCCATTACATTAGTCTTTCTTACCGTGCGGTGCCCGAAGTAGAAGCAGTTTGCAAGTGTCGGTCAGCCAACTCCTGAAATTTTCATTTTCGAGTTTCAGAACCGAAGTCTTCAGCTTAAAGCTAAGTACCCCGTTGGGGAAACTTTTTCTTGCTCCCTACCGATGTCAGTATAAGTTAATAATTGCCTTACTTGTGGAAAGCAAATACCTCATAAAGATTTTCATTTGCACTGTATTCCTTGCTTAGGCCCTGACCGCGAAGTAACCTTGCTGTTGGTTTTGTGCTTTATTTAATCAGCGCATTATCCATCGTCGGTACATTTTTGCCTCTAAATATTTTGGTTCTCTGTTTAATTATCCAGAAGTGATGTTGGTTAGCCATCCGACTACTGGGATTCCGAAAAAGGCAAAGATAAAGACAGAGACAGGCCGTCGAGGCTTCTCCTAAGCCAGTTCGCTGGTACTCGGTGAGGCGCTTTCGCAGCCCCTGATACCTGCTACTTCTGACTCGCAGGCCTCTACTGAGACCCATTCAGAGTCCGGTATGCCGCGAGATGCTTCACCTATGGAACCCGCAGATGTCTCTACCTTGGACGGGTCCGGAGCCGCTGTGCAGGCACTGGCTTCTGAGGGTGTATTCAGGCCTCCAGACTTGCATATTAAACCGACTCCACCTTCTATGCTAGGCCTAAATCTCGATCTATGTCTAAAAAACTGATGCCCAGGCCACATATCCACGCCTCTATGCCTAAAAAACAAATGATCAAAATGGCTGAAGATCTTATTACTGTAATCAGGGGTAGTCAACCCCCCCCCCCTTCTAAGAGGCCTAGGGCTGAGCTTGACTATGAGTCTTCTGATCAGGACTCTTCTGATTCTTCTTATGACCTGGATTTGAGGATTCTGATGCAGAGGATTCCATTCCCTCTGCTTCCCCCGAGGACTTTTCTTTTGGGGAAACTTTACATACCTTAAGGGAGCATTTCCACTGGGAAAGCCACACATTTTCTGAATCAAAAAAGAGGCTTACGGATTTCCTTCTTCTACCTCAGCATAGGCCTTTGGCTGTACCTCCTGTACTAGACATTGTTGATGTATTTTCAGAATCCAGTATGGCCCCTGATTCCCTGCCTCCGGCTCCTAGTAAACCTGGCAGATACTACAGGGTTCCTGAGTCCAAGAAGTTCATGTTCAAAAATCCTGTTGCGGATCCAGAAACAATTTCTCAGGGGCCCAAGGGCATTAAGGCTTCTACTGCTAAAAATCCTACCCCTTCTGATAGAGACTCCAGGGCGCTGGATAGCTGGGGTATAAAGGTTTATACTTCTGCAACCTTAGCAATCAGGGCTTTAAACTGCCAATTTCATATGTTAAAAAATCCAACAGCATATTATGGGACTGCTTAAACAGAAAATGATGTTGATTTCTGACTGTGTGGAAAATAAAGATTTACAGGATTTATTGCATTCAGCTGAACAAGTTGGAAAAACATACTTTGCAATGTGATTTTGATTTTTTAGAGGCCTCTTGCAGGGCTGCTGTTACTGGGTCTATGCTTAGAAGGCATGCTTAGTTTAAGGAGCAATCTCTGCCTGACCACGTTAAAGCAAAATTGTTGGATGCTCCTTTAAATCAGGACCGCCTGTTTGACAATAAGGCTGAAGAAGTTCTAAAAACGATGGAAGATAAAGCTAAATCTATGCAAACTGTAAAATATTTCTTACAAGTGCAACCTCCAGGATTTAGTAGGCACTGGCCTACTAAGAACTGGTCCTTTCCAGCTACTTCCAGATCCTCTCAAGCCAAACCCAGACACACCAAAAGCACCAGGTTTCAGTCCCAGGGGACTCTCAGAACTAAGCAATGGGGGGCCTCCACTTCCAAATCTGGAAATAACAAGACACCCCCCTATGGTAAACAGTCTCGATGACTTTCCTTTAAAATTACCAAGCGCACTTGCCTTTTAGCCGCCCCTTTGGGGGAAAAGATTGCTCTTCATGCAAAAAAACTGGGAACTCATAACCCAGGACAAATGTGTTTTAAATATAGTATCCCAGGGATACAGATTTCATTTCTCCATGTTGCCAACACCAAATGGGTGGCCAGACCTGCCCCCAAATCAGTGGGCAGAGGCTCAAAAGCAAGTACTTTCCCTCTTAAACATGGGGGCAATTCAACCGGTACCAGAAGAGGAAAAGGGACAAGAATAGACAAATCATGGCATCCAATTCTGGACCTGTCTACACTAAATACCCTTACTGGACATTCCAAAATTCAAGATGCTGACTCTTCACCAGTTACTTCCTATGCTAGGCAAAGATGCCTGGTTGGCAACTCTAGGTTTAAAAGAAGCTTAACTGCATATCCCAATCAGGGAATCTTGCAGAAGATACCTACGCTTCAAAGCAGGCTACTTGCATTATCAGTTCTCTACACTGCCCTTTGGCTTGTCTACTGCACCCAGGGTATTCACAAAGTGCCTAGCTCCAGTCATTGCATTTTGCAGGCAAAGAAATATTCAAATATACCAATACCTGGACGATTGTCTAATTCAGGCACAAAACCAGGACATACTTTTGAGTCATCTGGCTTTTGTATAAAGGATGCTACCTTGTCTGGGGTGCACCATAAACGAAAAGAAATCACACCTGGTACCCTGTCAAATTATATTCCTGGGAGCAAGCTGGAATACTACTTCCCAGATGGTTTTCCTCCTGCCAGAGAAACAAATTCACTTGGCAACCTACTTCAAACAAGTGGCCACAAAAGCACTGCTATCTGCAAGGCAAATACTACAAGCCTTGGGGTTCATGGCCTCCTGCATTCTTCTAATTCCATATGCAAGACTGCATATGAGGAAACTACAATGGTATCTAAAAAGCCTATGGTGTCAACATTCTCGGGATCTAGAAGCAATAATTCCTATCATTCCTTGTCTACGCCTAGAGTTCCTTCGGTGTGCAGAGGCCTGCCACCAAAACAAGAGACTACCATTCACACTACCCCCTGCCGCCCAAACCCTAACAACAGATGCATCAGACTATGCACGGGGGGGGGGGAGCGCACCTGGCAGTAAACTGCATTCAGGGCAAATGGAGCCCAATTCAAATGCACCGTCACATCAATCATAAAAAAATGTTAGCTATACAGAATGCTCTAACAGCCTTCAAGGACCACATTCTTCCAGGACAATTAATGGTAAAGACGGACAACATCACTGTTATTTGGTACATAAACAAGCACGAGGGTATACATTCTTACCCCCTCTGCAGACTAGCCATGGCATTGTGGAACACAGCCTTGAGCTACCAAGTACATCTACAAGCTCACTTCCTGCCAGGAAAACTAAATACACTGGCAGACGGACCAAGCAAAAACCTCATATACCCACACAAGTGGAAACTGGAACCAAGGATTTTCAACATGTTGACAAGCAAATGGGGGAGCCCAGATATAGACCTGTTTGCCTCCCCCAGAACTGTCAATTGGAAACATTTTGTGCAAGGACTCCCCACAGACAAGCTTGGAAAGTGGATGCTCTGTCCTTCAGCTGGAAAAATCTATCAGTTTATGCCTTTCCTCCTCTGCCTCTGCTCACCAAAGTACTACTAAAGATCAAACAAGACAAACCAAGGATGATTTTGATTGCACCAGCCTGGCCATGCCAACACTGGTACCCCCTCCTGCGCAGTGTGTCACTGTTGGGCCCATGGCACCTGTCCCAGACTCCTAGCCTGCTGTCTCAGCAGGAGAACCAGATTCTGCACCCTCAGCTTCAAACACTGAACCTAGCAGCCTGGCTAATTACCTAATCTCTCCTTTGTCATCCCTCAGTAAACTAGTGAGGGATGTCATTTTAGAGGCAAGGAGGCCTAGTATTCGAAAATCTTATGCTGAAAAATGGAAAAGATTCTGTGTCTGGAACCAGTCTCAAGGGATGAGCACAGCAGTGCCCAATTTACCTCAGATTTTACAATACTTAACTGAGATGCTTCACAAGGGCTTGCCTTTCTCCTCAATAAAAATTCATGCCTCAGCCATTTCAGCTCATTTTAACACAGACCCTCCCCTCTTCTCTCTTCCACTGCTCAAGCAGTTCTTCACAGGGGCCAAAAATTTAGGACCACCCAGGAGAGCTCCAACTCCAGCCTGGGACCTTAACTTTGTATTGGAGAAACACACCATTCCTCCTTTCAAGCCAGCTTCTACTGCAGATTTAAAATTCCTTTCTTGGAAAACAGCTTCCCTTTTACCCATCACTTCAGCAAGAAGGGTATCTGAATTACAGGCCCTTATGGCAGTGGAGCCTTTCATCATCTTTCATGTGGACAGGGTGCCCCTCAGGACGAATCCCTCTTTCATGCCAAAGGTGGTATCCAGTGTGGCTTTTAATCAGTCCATTAATTTGCCTACCTTCTTTCCTAATCCACAGAGCAATGGTGAATGGATACTACACTCCTTAGATGTGTACAGACAACTTAGATTCTACTTGGATAGGTCTAAACCTCAAAGGAAGTCTGAACAACTGCTGGTGGCATTTGCTGTAGGGACAGATGGGAAGGCTATTTCAAAGTGAACCATCTCCAAATGGATAGGCCATTGCATTCATTTCTGCTATAAGCACCATGGAAAACCTATCCCACAGGGGATCAGACCCCACTCAACCAGGGCTGCATCTACCTCTACAGCCTTTCTCAGAGGCGTACCTACCAGGGACAATCTAGAAACTACCTGGAGTTCTGTACATACTTTCTCCAAGCATTAACATTTGCCAATTTTCTCTAAATCCAGAGCTGGTTTTGCCACTGCAGTCTTGCAGGGCCTTATAGCTGGTCCTAATGCTATTTATATTCCTCCTCCCATCCTTAGCTTTGGGAATCTACCCAAATGTAATGACTGCAACAGTGAAACATGAACATAGTACAGTTGTGTACACTTACCATAAATGTAGATGTTCGAGTGTATTCACTGTTGCAGTCCTGGTTACCCTCCCTCCAGCCCCCTGACTTCTTTTGGCTATACCTCTTCTCTCCCTTTCAATGCTTAAAAGCTTTTTGGCTTTTTGGTTTGAGGTATAACCTTGTATATTTATAGATTTAATTGCTTCCCATTATGTGGCACCTGACATCTGGGGCAAGAAACACTGATCTAATGACGTCGGCTGCATGTTTTATACCCCTGATGACCTGACATCACGGAAGAAGAGACAGCAACCAAGGTAGGACCCAAGACTTTGTTAACCAGGCCGACTAAGGGCTACTGCAAGCAGATAACCCAAATGTAATGACTGCAACAGTGAATACACTTGAACGTCTACATTTATGGTAAGTGTACACAACTGTACTTTCTCTGCGCTTCCCTTTGGCTTATCTACTTCTCCCAGAGTTTTCACAAAATGCCTGTCTCCGGCCATTGCCTTTTGCAGACAAAGAAATATTCAAATTTACTCCTACTTAGTCTACTGCCTTATTCAGGCAGACAGCCAGGAAAAGCTGCTCAAAGACCTGGCCTTTGTTAAAGGACCTACTTAACCTCCCTAGGGTACATAATCAATGAAAAGAAATCCAAACAGGTACCCACCAAAAGGATAGTCTTCTTGGGAGCAAGTCTGGACACAGGATCCCAGATGGGCATGCCTTACACCAGAGAAACAAATTTTACTATCAGCTTACTTCTCTCAACTGGCCAGGAGGCCCCAGCTTTTTGCAAAGAAAATCCTGCAAGCACTGGGGTTCATGGCCTCTTGTATACTCCTCATTCCATATGCCAGACCTCATATGAGGAAACTTCAGTGGTACCTAAAGAGCCTTTGGTGTCAACACTCTCAAGATCTGCAAACTCTTCTGCCTATTATTCCTTGCCCGAGGAAGAAATTTCTTTGGTGAGCAACAGCCTGCTCCCACAACAAGGGACTGCACTTTTCCCCACACCGCGCCACCTAGACCCTCACCACAGATGCATCAGACTATGCTTTGGGTGCACACCTGGATGGCAGGTGCATACAGGGCCAATGGAAACCCCAGCAACTCCCCCTGCACATCAGTCAAAAAGAGATGATGGCTATGCAGCAGGCCTTGATAGCTTCCAAACCCCTTCTCTCTCCAGGGGTTCTCCTAATCAAAACAGACAACACCACTGTGATGTTGTACATCAGCAAGTAGAGAAGGACTCACTCCTACCCACTGTGCAGGCTGGCCATGACCCTTTGGTTCACAGCCTCTTCCATGCAAATACAGCTGTTAGCACAATACCTGCCAGGCTGTCTCAGCTCCCTGGCATACCATTTAAGCAGAAAGCTCTAGGACCCCCATGAGTGGCAGCTCAACAGTAACACCTTCTTCCTAATAATTCAGAAATGGGGAACTCCAGGGATCGACCTCTTTGCCTCCCACACCAACTATCAGCCCAACAAATTCTACACCAGGGAGCATCACTGCATGGCTTGGAAAGTGGATGCCATGTCCTTCCCCTGGGTAAACCTCTCATTCTGTGCCTTTCCTCCCCTACCTCTCATTCCCAGGGTACTGCTCAAAATAAGGGAGGAAAAACCAAGGACCATTATCATAGCTCCAGACTGGCCCAGACAGCACTGGTACCCATTGCTGCGCAGCCTGTCCCCCGCTGCCTCCATAGAATCTTTTTCAGATTCCAAACCTCTGAACCCAGATGGAAGGGGAATTCATGCACCCCCAATTGCAGATTCTCAGTTTGGCAGCTGACTTATACCCTAACCCCTGACCTATTTGCCATCCTCAGTAAACAGATTCTGGATGTTATTCGATAGGCCAGATGCCCTAGCACCAGAAAGTCTTATGCAGATAAATGAAAAAGGTTCTGCACCTGGATCCCGGCTAAAGGGGCGAATACGTCACAGCCCTCCATCCTGGATTACTTCGTTGACCTAATTACACAGTGGTTTCGCTTTCTCCTCTATAAAAAATTAATGAATCTGCTATTTCTGCTCATTTTCCCACTGAGCAGTTTCTTTTTTCACACCCACTGATTAAACAGTTCCTCAGAGGGGCTAGCAACTTGAGGCCCCCCAGAAGGGCACCAAAACCAGCTTGGGACCTTAACTTTGTCACCCTCTCCCATTTTTGAACCAGCTTTTTCTGTAGAACTAAAAAGTCTCTACTGGAAGACAGCCTTCCTCCTGGCCATCACTTCAGCTAGAAAAGTCTCTGAGCTAGAAGCACTCATGGCTGTGGAACCCTTCATCATCTTCCATGCAGACAGATTATCCCTCAGAATTAATCCATCCTTCATGCCCAAGGTGGTGT
Organism: Protopterus annectens; assembly: GCF_019279795.1. NCBI lineage: Eukaryota > Metazoa > Chordata > Ceratodontiformes > Protopteridae > Protopterus > Protopterus annectens. The sequence goes on along the minus strand of NC_056727.1, from coordinate 96,737,380 downwards.
CCAGTGTGGCTCTCAACCAATCCATCCATTTTCCCACCTTCTTTCCTAACCTCCCAAAACAACGGGGAAAGGATTCTGCACACTCTAGATGTGCACAGACAGCTCAGATACTATCCGGACAGGACTAAACCCTTCAGAAAGTCTGATCAATTGCTGGTTAGCTTTGCGTCAGGGGCAGAAGGCAAAGCCATCTCCAAGCAAACCATTTCCAAGTGGATAGCACACTGCATCCATTTCTGCTACAAACAGCATGGCAGGTCTCCCCCCCAAGGGGGTCAGGACACACTCCACCAGAGCAGCCTCCATCTCTGCACCTTTCTTCAGAGGAGTCCCCACCAGGGACATCTTGGAGGCTGCCACTGGACATATGTTCATACTTCTACCAAGCATTACTACCTGCCTCTCTCTTCCATATCCAGGGCAGAATTTGCCTCTGCAGTCTTTCTGGGCATGCTAGCCAGCCCCAAGCTTCCTGGACTGCCTCCCCCCCCATTTCCTCAGCTTTGGGAATCTTCATAAATGTGATGACTGCAACAGTTGTGTACTTACCATAAATATAGATGTTCGAGTGTATTCACTGTTGCAGTCCTGGTTTCCCTCCCTCCATCTCCCTTTCTCTTCCTTTTTTTTCCCTTGTTGTTCTCCTTTCCTTACAAGGGACATGTTGGTATTTATTTTCCACTGGTGGGCTTCTACCACCAGAGCCTGGCCTCCTACTTTGGGGGGCTCCTGACAGGTTAGGGCAAGAAAAACTGATGTAATGGCGTTGGATGCCTTCCTTTATACCACTGATGACCTGAAGTCAGTCCTCAAGCGACAGCAACTGACGCAGAAATACTAAGTCTCTGGTATTCAGGCTGGCCGAGGGCTACCCTGACAGGGATAACCCAAATGTGATGACTGCAACAGTGAATACACTCAAACATCTACATTTATGGTAAGTGTACACAACTGTACTTTGTAGACTTGCAAGGGCAAAGAAATTACTGCAAAGTTGGACAAGTTTTCTGTGCATGCACGGACATCCACATCTTCACTTCAAAGAGTGCCTACAGAGAGTGTTTCAGTCTGTGAACCCCAAGGGTGTAGCAGGATGACACTTAGCTGAAGTTGTACATTATCATATTTGTAAGCATGCTATTGCAACCCTGCCTAATAAGAGGATTATGGTCCATGCAAGTGCCACATGCCTGGCATGGCAACGTAATCAACCTGCCATGTTATCCCACACTGTCAGGTATTGTTTTACCTGAGATTGACACCATAAATGTAATGACATTTGACATTTAAGCATCTGTCAGGCCACTGCCTAACCATGGCCTGTTGTGAAGTATACAGAAACAATAATCTATTGCTACTGGCATTATCAATTACTGTTGAAGAGATGTGGACAGATCCCCAACCCTGTACTCCTACTCCACACAAGCGCAACGTGTGAGAGATGTGACTATATTAAAAACCTTGAAACCATACCCTCTCACACACCAGTCATTACATATGACAATGAGCAGGTTGCCAACATGCATACCTCGCCTCCTACTTCACCCAAACCCACATCACACATAACCACGTATGCGAAGGTCCTTATCAGAAACATACCTAAACACCACACACCTCACAAACAAACACGCTACACATAATACTACCTCTGCAGAACACAGTACACATAATAGGTCACACACCCCTGTCTCACCAGTCAAACCCTTAACTCATTACATCCGAGTGACGCCTGCAGGTGCATCTGCAGTTAGCTCCTACTGATGCCTCTAAGCATCAAATATTGTTTGTTCATATTTGCATCAGTAATTCCAAAACCATGCTATGTACAAGGTTTTAAAAGATTTCATTTTAAAGCTTGCACAATGGCAAACTCAACCGTGTTAATATTTGACCTCTGTCTAGTGCAGGTAAGGAGATATTAACTGCTGTTTTCATGATATTAATTTATAAAGCAATAATTTTCACATTTTCTAAATATCTCAACAGCCAAGTAACACAGACAGAACCCCTTAGCCTCATATGAAAGCTCTCAGCTAGATGAGTAAAATACTGCTTGACAGTGTGTGTATAACTCAAATGGTTGCTGTAATATTGTAAGTTGTTTACAAAATATTACAAATGTCACAGTTACTGTGTTTACTGTGTATTATAAAGTTTAGAACCTAAAGAATACTACCGCAATGAAAAATAGTTTGTGCTGAAGGCTATTTATACTTCTTTCATAACCTCTGTGATTACAGAGATATGAACACTTGTTTGAAATCTGAGGACACAATTTGATTCTGTCAAAAGGCTGAGGCTCTGCCCATTGGAAGTTACAGTGCAAACTTCATGAGCTCAATTTGAGTGAATGAGTTGAGGCAAAACACAAAATCAAACCTATCAGTCAGAGGTGATTACATCATGAGATACATTGGTGTCCCTGTCTCCAGGCTACATAAGGGAAAAGGTTGCAGTCAGCTGTCTGTGAGGTGCCAGGATACACCATATCAACCATGCACTCAAGTCTGTCAACAACAGGTACTGTTGTGACTATGACATAGTTCCTGTTGGTATGTATGACTTGAGATGTACCTCTCTGGACTGTATGAAGAGAGACATGACTGAGCTCTCAGGCTGTCTCTCTCAGGTATGCCCTTGGCTTTCAGCTGCATTTTACCTTCACCTAGGATGATACAGAAATACAAACAGAAAATGATTGACTTTAATAATTGACTTGGGATCTGGTGTCATTCTAAGGGGATCTACTGTCTGTCAGCCTGGGATGACATGCTTAACGCTTTGACAGAGATGGTCATCATTTTTCACTCCTGGGATTTCAACTACTGGCAAAGGCTCTTGCCACCCCATAGCACCCATTTTAGGTGGTGTCTCAAGGATAGAATTTCCAATGTAAAACCCCATGTACAGACAACATCAAGGTTATGCTGCTAAACACTAGGAGTGTCAACATGAAACTGCACTCACTGGAAGCTGTCCTCACCCTGGAAGATGCAGGCATTCGTGCAGTCAGAGAGACCTGGTTCAAGGCTGTGGAGAGCACCAGACCCATACAAGGCTACATCTCCTTCCACACGTTCAGACCTCAAATGGTAGGTATACAAACTAATGGAGGTGGTGTATAAATGTTCATTAAGGATACATACACATCCTGATTGGTTAAATAGTATCATTCCCCTGGATACACTTCAGGTGCTATTGACTGTTTTTAGGGTACCTATTCAAGTCATTGCCAGCTACAGGCCATGAATCAGGACACCCGCTCTGCTTTTTTGGATCTACTTGAGTCTATCAAGATACATCCGAACACCATGGTTTTGGGCGACTTTAATTATTCACTGACTGGGTAGACTACTCGTGGTCAAACTCACTTGCCCAAAGGTTACTTGACTTCATTAACTGCAGTGCCCTGGACAAGCTAGTTGACTCATCCACAAGAGGAGCCAGTAGACTGCATTGGGTACTTACCAATATGGGGTACTACTGTAGCACCCCTACTGTGCGGTCTGCCCTGGTGATATCTAACCACAAATCAGTCTCATTCAAAGTAAGTGTCACACCTGACACCACCCCCTTGCAGCAAATAAGCTAAAAAAAAACTTCAAAGCAGATTTATTTAATTTATTTATTATTTGTTTACTGGGAAAGTCCGACTTGGAACAAAGCCAATTTTCACTGGAGGCCCAGGGAGAAATGCTCCAGACGCATGTCTTTGTAATGTAGGAGGAAACCCACACGAATGCAGAGAGGGCATGCAGACTCCACACAGAATGCACCGCAGTTGAGAATTGAACATAAGAACCTGTTGCTGTGAGGCGACATCGCTACCGCTGCACCACTGTGCTGTCCAATTATAACCTCCTATGGAATGGTATAAATGGCTTCACTGCACCACCCCCATCAAATGGAACTGGCAGCTATGCCGAGCTGTATACTAATGCTTTATACAAACATCTGTATAACTGCATTGACCCGGCTGTACCTTATAGGAGCAAAACAAGCTCCTCATGGAAGATCAAACCTGCCTGGTGGAGAACTGCATTAACAGGCTTTACAATAAGAGGAAGAAATTTCTGTGTAAGAGTAGGAGTGAGGGAGCCCCTCTAAAGTCACTACTGCGTCAGCTTAAACAGGCATATAAGAGCTTTTGTGAAGTCCTCCAAAACAAATTGTGTCCAAATTAGCCTCCTCCACAAAGGACAGCCACAAGACATACTATAGTTACATCTGCAACTGTAACCTAAAAGGAGAGGGCCAAATTTGTGCCAAACTCGTAGTTAGATACCACATGTACTGACCCTGTAGACATAGCTAACCTGTTGGCCGACAGGTTCTGTGAAAACTTCACTCCACTGTCCCCACCACACATACCCCATGACATCCCTTCCACCTGTCCTGTACCTTGTATCTATAAGTAGGTCAAAAATGGTCTTACTAAGGACAAAAGCACAGCATCTATGGGACTTGATAATATCCCAGGCTGCATGCTACATGGGCTCCAACATGGATAAGTAACACCATTGGGAACGCTTTGCAATCATAATGTAACCACCTGCTTCATCCCAGCTGACTGGAAAACAGCCATTATTCCCTTACACAGACGTGGTGCATCCACTGACCCCAGGAACTGTAGAACTTTTAACCTGACTAGCCATTTCTGCAAGGCCATGGGACAAATCATCATGGACCTTATCAACACAAATATTGGTAATTTCCAAATAGTTGACCCTACACAGTTTGATTTGTCAAAGGGAGATCTTGCCTGTTAACTGTCTCAAAGAAGTCCACCAGTTTTATCAAGGACCTGGATGATAGAAACTCTGTGCAAACAGCCTACCTGCACTTAGCCAAGGAGTTTGACATTCTCCCCCACTTGGGCATCATTGACAAGCTTACCCACCTAGGCATCAACCCTTATATCATTAGAGGGGTCATTAAATGGCTCACTGATATAATTCATATAGTCAAAATAGGGGAATCCACCTCCAATAGCAGAGCTGTAAGCAGTGGTGTTCACAGGGTTTAGTCCTGGGTCCTCTACTGTTTGGAATCCATTTCTGTGAAGTGCAAGCACAAAGTAAATGTTTGTGGCTGACCAGGTTTGTTGATGCCTGCAAACTGGGAGTGGTCATAGAATCTCCAGATTATGTTAGCATCCTAAAAGAGGGTCTTGTATGAACACATGATTGTTGCCAAAGTCATGGCCTTAAACTCAATGCAAATATATGTATTGTCATTCCTTTCAGTAACAGCGATGTTCCTGCCAAGTACCACATCAGTAGCAAAACCTTAGGTACATACTCAGGGGTGAGACCTGGTCACACAGGTTGACAGCTACCTTACCTTAGATCACCATGTCTCCACAGTGGTAAGAAGGGCATTCTAGATTGCTCATGTCATAAGTGAGGGCATTGTCTCAAGGAAAAAGAAGAACTTATAACCTCCATTTACTCCTCCCTCATCAGACCAATATTTGAGTGCAGTGGCCCTTTTGGTATGTACCTTTCCAAACACCTGCAGCAATTGAAGAGACCACAAAGGTTCCTCAAAAGGGAAATTCAAGTCTTCAGCATTTGTCCTATGAGGATTATCTGAAATCACTCTCACTTCAGTGTGTGTGTGTGTGTGTGTGTGTGTGTGTGTGTGTGTGTGTGTGTGTGTGTGTGTGTCATACAGACTACTCAGAAGTGATCTCTGCCTTGCGTACGAAGCAATCTGACACCCTCCTTTATTGGAAATGCTGCATATCTGTAAGTCAAATGATACACAGGTTACTCGCTGTAAAGACCTTAACCCAGTATGTGACATTAATAACACCTGCTGGAGGGAGAGATTTGTCTACCAGAGTTTAACACACTTTTGGAAGAGACTCCCACTTCATGTCAAAAAAAGCACCTCATTGGCCGTCTTCAGATACAGTCTGTACGATTGGATGGGTGACCGTAATTTAACCACGGGGTTCCACCTGTGTCCCTCTTGGATAGGGGCAATAGGTGCTGATCATGTAAATAAGGGTAAGAACTTCACTAGGATTGTAAGGGGCCCTAGGGCCATTAGCCTAGTAAATTGCAGTGATCCCATAGGCTGATGTGAAATGCCCTAACATCCACACACCAACTTGAATGCAGTGTGAATACTAGCACTACCTATTTATGTTTACAAAACACTGCACAGCACACGCGCACACACACACTTGGTTGGTGTGAGATTAGAGCCCCTTCCGATGTAGTCTTACACACTACAGATTACAGTACTTAATGCACACGCCACAGCTTAAGTCTGACATTAACATGGCTTTAGGTACTCTTATGGTAGATAATATCAGCAGGCTTTGTGGAGGACAAGAGTTTGGAGGCCTGCATCACCTGCTGGGCTCAAAACAGTGCAAAACCCTGCCTCTTTTTAAGTAAGCGAGGGATTTATATTTGTTTTTTCGGAAGATGCGCACACACACACACACACACACACACACGCATGCATATACACACACTACACACACACACACACACACACACACACACACACACACACACACACACACACACACACACACATGCATATATATATATACACACACACACACACACACACACACACACATCCCAAGTGGGGTGGAATGAGATTAGAACCCCTACCTATCTAGTCTTACACACTACAGATCACAGTACTTAATGTACATGCCAGGGCATAAGTCTGACATTAACATGGCTTTAGGTACTCTTATGGTCGATGATATCAACAGGCTTTGTGGATGATGAAAGTTTGGAGGTCTGCATCAACTGCAAGGGCCAAAAAGTGCAAAACAGTTCCAGTTTCGAAGTCGGTGTCTTGTTCACACTTGCTCTTTGGGTAGATACACACACACACACACACACACACACACACACACACACACACACACACACACACACACCAAGTGGGCTGGAGTAAGAGTAGAACCCCTACCTATCTAGTCTAATACACAACAGATCACAGTACTTAACGCATGCGCCACAGCTTAAGTCTGATATTAACTGGCTTTATGTACTCTTGTAGTAGATGACATCAGCAGGCCTTTGGAGGATGAGAGTTTGGAGGCATCCATCAACTGCAAGGGCCAAAATGTGCTACACAATGCCAGTTTTGAAGTCAGTGTGGTATTCACATTTACTCTTTGAGGAGGTATATAAACACACACACACACACACCTATACACACCAAGTGAGCTGGAGTGAGATTAGAACCCCTACCTATCTAGTCTTACACACTACAGATTACAGTACTTAGCACAACCACCATGGCTGAAGTCTGCTTTGTAAATGACTGCAGGTGAAGTAATCCTAGAGAACATAAACAAGCCCTGTGTTGAACAGCTTAGCCTAACGGAAAACTATTTTGTAGCCTAGCTATGTGACAACAGTACCCGTATTGGGCATGTGTCTGTTTGCGTTGTGATGGGCAAGCTTGTAACAAACGTAAATTAGCCCTCTCAATGAGTGTGCATACAACATAATACATTACACAGCTTGTTCAGTTGTTGATGTATGTGTGGTGAAATCCAACAAACACAGGGGGCTGTAGTGAATGTGGATGTTCTTCGTGTTTCACTGTTGCAGTCATTACATTTGGGCAATCTACTGGTAGGTTGCCCTTAGTCATCCTGATTAACAAAGTCTTGGGTCCTGCGTCTGTTGCTGTCCCTTCTTCCATGATGTCAGGTCGTCAGGGGTATAAAACGTGCAGCAAACTCCATTACATCAGTCTTTCTTGCTGCACAGTGCCCGAAGCAGAAGTAGTTCGCAAGTGCCGGTCGGCCGACTCCCGAAATTTTCATTTTCGAGTTTCAGAACCGAAGTCTTCAACTAAAAGCTAAGTACCACGTTGGGGCAACTTTTTCTTGCTCCTTACTGATGTCAGTAAAAGTTAATAATTGTATTACTTGTGGGAAGCAAATACCTCATAAGGATTTTCATTTGTACTGTATTCCTTGACTAGGCCCTGACCACGACGTACCTTGCTGTCGGTTTTATGCTTTATTAAATCAGCGCACTATCCTTCATCGGTACATTTTTGCTATATTTCGGTTCTCTGTTTAATTATCCAGAAATAACGTTGGTTAGCCATCCGACTACTGGAATACCGAAAAAAAAATAAAGAAAAAGAGACAGACCGTTGAGGTCCAAAACTGCCGACTGTTCTCCTAAGCCAGTTCGCCAGTACTTAGTGAGGTGCTTTCGCAGCCCCTGATACCCGCTACTTCTGATTTCTCAGGGCTCTACCGAGACCCATTCGGAGTCTGGTATGCCGCGAGATGCTTCAACTATGGAACCTGCGGATGTCTCTACCTTGGATGGATCTGTAGCCGCTGTGCAGGGACTGGCTTTTGAGGGTGTATTCAGGCCTACAGATTTGCATATTAAACCGACTCCACCTTCAATACTAAGGCCTAAATCTCGATCTTTGTCTAAAAAAATGATTCCCAGGCCACATGTTCTGGTCCCTATGCCTAAAAAACAAATGATCAAAATGGCTGAAGATTTAATTACTCTAATCAGGGGTAGTCAACCCCCCTTCTAAGAGGCCTAGGGCTGAACTTGACTATGAATCTTCTGAATAGGATTCTGTTTCTTCTGACTCTTCTAATGACCTGGATTTGTCCATACCTACTTATGAGGACTCTGATGCAGAGGATTCCATTCCCTCTGCTTCTCCCCCTGAAGATTTTTCTTTTGGAGAAACTTTACATACCTTAAGGGAGCATTTCCACTGGGAAATCAGGATTTTTCTGAATCCAAAAAGAGGCTTAGGGATTTTCTTCTTCTTCCTCAGCATAGGCCTTTGGCTATACCTCCTGTACTAGACATTGTTGATGTGTTTTCAGAATCCAGTATGGCCCCTGATTCCCTGCCTCCGGCCCCTAGTAAACCAGACAGATACTACAGGGTTCCTGAGTCCCACAAATTCCTTTTCAAAAATCTTGTTGCAGACCCTGAAACCATTTCTCAGGGGCCCAAGGGCATTAAGGCTTCTACTGCTAAAAACCCTACCCCTTCTGATAGAGACTCCAGGTCGCTGGATAGATGGGGTAAAAAGGTTTATACTTCTACAACCTTGGCAATCAGGGCTTTAAACTGTCAATTCCATATGCTTAAATATCAACAGCATATCATGGGACTGCTTAAACAGAAAATTATGTTGATTTCTGACTGTGTGGAAAATAAAGATTTACAGGATTTATTGCATTTAGCTGAACAGGTTGGAAACTTACTTTGCAATGTGTTTTTTATTCTTTAGAGGCCTCTTGTAGGGCTGCTGTTACTGGGTCTATGCTTAGAAGGCATGCTTGGCTTAAGGAGCAGTCTCTGCCTGATCATGTTAAAGCAAAACTGTTGGATGCTCCTTTGCAGCAGGACCGTCTGGCAATAAGGCTGAAGATGTTCTAAAAAAGATGGAAGATAAAGCTAAATCTATGCAGATTGTGAAAGATTTCCTACAAGTACAACCTCCAAGATTTAGTAGGTACTGGCCTACTAAGAACTGGTCCTTTCCAGCTCCTTCCAGAGCCACTCAAGCCAAACCCAGGCACTCCAAAAGCGCCAGTTTTCAGTCCCAGGGGACTTTCAAAACTAAGCAATGAGGTGCTTCCACTTCCAAATCTGGAAATAAGACACCACCTTATGGTAAACAGTCTCAATGACTTTCCTTTAAGATTACCAAGCACTTACCTCTCAGCCGCCCCTTTGGGGTGAAAACTGGCTCTTCATGCAAAAAACTGGCAACTTATAACCCAGGACAAATGGGTTTTAAATGTAGTGTCCCAGGGATACAGATTTCATTTCCACACGTTGCCAACTCCAAACGGGTGGCCAGACCTGCCACCAAATCAGTGGGCAGAGACTCAGAAACAAGTACTTTCCCTCCTAAACATGGGGGCTATTCATGTAGTACCAGAAGAGGAAAAGGGACAGGGCTTCTATTCCAGACATTTCCTGGTACCCAGAAAAGACCAATCATGGCGTCCAATTCTGGACCGGTCTACTCTAAACACCTTTCTGTATATTCCAAAATTCAAGATGCTGACACTTCAGCAGTTACTTTCTATGCTAGGCAAGGATGCCTGGTTGGCAACTCTAGATTTAAAAGAGGCTTACCTGCATATCCCAGTCAGGGAATCTTGCAGAAGATACCTACGCTTCCAAGCAGGCTACTTGCATTATCAGTTCTCTGCACTGCCCTTTGGCTTGTCTACTGCGCCCAGGGTATTCACAAAATGCCTGGCTCCAGTAATTGCATTTTGCAGGCAAAGAAATATTCAAATATAGCCATACCTGGATGATTGTCTAATTCAGGCAGAAAACCAGGCCATTCTTCTAAAACATCTGGCATTTGTAAAAAGGGTTCTAACTTGTCTAGGGTACACCATAAATGAAAAGAAATCACATCTGGTACCCTCTCAAAAAAATTGCATTCTTGGGTGCGAGCTTGAATACAAAGCAAATTCATTTGGTGACTTACTTCAAACAGGTGGCCACAAAAACCTTGCTATCTGCAAGACAAATACTGCAAGCCTTGGGGTTCATGGCCTCCTGCATTCTTCTAATTCCATATGCAAGACTGCATATGAGGAAACTTCAGTGGTACTTAAAAAGTTTATGGAGTCAACATTGTCACAGCCTAGAAACAATGATTCCTATCATTCCTTGCCTGTGCCTAGAGTTCCTATGGTGGGCAGAGGCCTGCCACCAAAACAAGGGACTGCCATTCACACCACCCCCCTGACGCCCAAACCCTAACTACAGTTGCATCAGACTATGCATGGTGGGCTCATCTGGCAGGGAAGTGCATTCAGGGCAAATGGAGCCCAAATCAAATACACCTTCATATCAATCAAAAAGAAATGCTAGCTGTACAGAATGCACTGACAGCCTTCAAGGACTGCCTTCATCTAGGACAACTAATGGTAAGGATGGACAACACCACGGTTATGTGGTACATAAACAAGCAGGGGAGTACACATTCCTACCCCCTCTGCAGACTAGCCATGGCATTGTGGAACACGGCCTTTAGCTACCAAGTACAACTACAAGCTCAATTCCTGCCAGGAAAGCTGAATATTCTGGCAGATGAACTAAGCAGAAATCTCATGGACCCACACGAATGGAAACTGGAACCATGAATTTTCAACATGTTGACACACAAATGAGGGAGCCCAGACATAGATCTTTTTGCCTCTCCCCAGAACTACCAGTTGGACAAATTTTGCACAAGAACTCTTCACAAAAAAGCTTGGAAGTGGATGCTCTGTCCTTCAGCTGGAAAAATCTATCAGTCTATGCCTTTCCCCCTCTGCCTCTGCTCTCCAAAGTTCTACTAAAAGTCAAACAGGGCAAACCAAAAATTATTTTGATTGCTCCAGACTGGCCTCGCCAACACTGGTACCCACTCCTGTGCAGTGTGTCACAAATTTCTCCATTGCACCTCCCTCAGACACCTTCCTTACTTTCTCATCAGGAGAACCAAATTCTGCACCCTCAGCTCCAAACATTGAATCTTGCAGCTTGGCTAATCATTTAAATTCCACCTTAGCATTTTTCAGCAAACCTGTGATGGAAGTCATTTTGGAGGCGAGAAGACCTAGTACTAGAAAATCTTATGCTGATAAATGGGAAAGATTCTGTGCCTGGAATCAATCTCAAGGTATGAGCACAGCAGCGCCCAATTTACCTCAGATTTTGCAATACTTAACTGAGATGCTTCACAAGGGCCTGTCTTTTTCCTCCATAAAAATTAATGCCTCAGCCATTTCAGCTCATTATACACAGCAACCCCCCCCCCCTCTTCTGTCATCCTCTGCTAAAGCAATATCTCAGAGGGACCAAAAACTTGAGACCACCCAGGAGAGCTCCAACCCCTGCCTGGGACCTTAACTTTGTATTGGAAAAACCAACTCTACCTTCTTTTGAGCCAGCTGCTACTGCAGACTTAAAATTCCTTTCCTGGAAAACAGCCTTCCTTTTAGCAATCACTTCATCTAGAAGGATATCTGAATTACAGGTCCTTATGGCAGTGGAGCCTTTCATCATCTTTCATGCGGACAGGGTGTCACTCAGGACCAGTCCATCCTTCATGCCCAAGGTGGTATCCAGTGTGGCTCTTAATCAGTCCATTAATTTGCCAACTTTCTTTCCTAATCCACAGAACAAGGAGGAGCGGATCCTGCATTCATTGGATGTACACAGACAACTTAGATTCTACTTGGACGGGACTAAATCTCGAAGAAAATCTGAACAATTGCTGGTAGCATTTGCTGCAGGGGCAGAGGGGAAGGCTATTTTAAAACAAACCATTTCAAAATGGATAAGCCATTGTCTTCATTTTTGCTATAAGCACCATGGAAACCTATCCCCCAGGGGATCAGATCTCATTCCACCAGGGCTGCATCTACTTCCACAGCCTTTTCCCAGAGGTGTTCCTACCAGGGATATTCTAGAAGCTGCTACCTGGAGTTCAGTTCATACTTTCACCAAGCATTATCCCTTACCAATTTTCTGTAAATCCAGAGCTGCCTTATAGCTGGTCCTAATGTTGTATAAACCCATCCTCACAACCATAGCTTTGGGAATCTACCCAAATGTAATGACTGCAACACTGAAACATGAAGAACTTAGTACAGTTGTGTACACTTACCATAAATGTAGATGTTCGAGTGTATTCACTGTTGCAGTCCTGGTTACCCTCCCTCCAGCCCCCTGTTTTTCTCTTACTGTACCTCTGCTTTCTTTTACTATTCTTAAAAGCCTTTTTGGTGTATTTGCTTTTGTTTGGAGGTATATTTTTGTGTTTTTAATTACTGATATATTGCTCCCCATGAAATTGTGGTTTGCTGTCAAACGCGGTATCATTTACACATGACGTGAGACAAGACTGCCAGAACTCTGATACACCAGTAGTCCTCCAATTGCAACACGTTATTCTAAGCACTTCCACAGTTTTGTTCATAGGTTCATAGGTAGATACTAGGCAATCGGCCCTAGGACCTATACAAGCCCAGCCAAAAAGGTACTCTGGCTTTTGCCACCCAAGAAAATTATTTTCCTGTGCCGCTGTCGAGCAGAGTCACAGAAGTGATCCCTGGGGTGAATTTTCTATTTCCCATCCAATCATCAAGATTTTTCTTGAAGAGTGCTAATGAGGAGCTTTGTTTGATATAGATAGGTAGTTTATTCCAGAGTATGGGAAGTCTCTGGGACAGGAATTTATCCCTCCGGCATGTTCTGTTTATTGTGGTGACATGGTTTAGGTCCCGAGAGCATCTAGCTCGGAGGGATTGGGATTTGTTGAAGTGGAGCATGTCCAACAGCTCTGGGTTTGACATAGCTTTGTATGTTAGCTGAGATCACCTCTGAGTAGGCGATATGCGACGGAGTAAAGCTGGAGTTTTTTGAGACTGTCTGCGTAGGGCATCTGTTTGTTTCCGGTAATCCTCTTTGTGAGGTATTTCTGCGGCCTTTCCAGTTGTTGTATATGTCTTGTGAGGTGCATACCAAAAGGGGCGTTGTACTCTATAATGAGTCTAATGAGTGATGAGTAGAGGGGAACAATGACCTCTTTTTTTCTGGATGCGAAACCTTTTGTGATGGTGTGCCACGTAGAAGAATTTCCTGACTAGTGTGGTGATGTGATTATCAAAGGAGAGACTACTGTCCACCTGTGTCCCAAGGTCTCTTATCACACTTTCGGTGTTAAGTATACTACCACCTATGTTGTAGTTCATGGGTACAGAGTTTTTACCAAAGGGGATGACAATGCACTTTTTGGCATTGAGCTTGAGGCCATGGTTGACACCAAGCATCTGTCTCAGTGAGGCCATTTTGTAGGATATCCATATCATTAGGGGTTTCGATTATTGCTCCTAGTTTGCAGTCATCTGCGAACTTCGTTAGCCAAAGACCTTTTGTGTTAGCCTGTACGTCAAAGAAGTAGATACCAAACAGGAGAGGACCCAGGACTGAACCCTGTGGTACTCCACTTGTTACTGGTCTGTTGTCGGATTTGGAGTCTGCTACTTTCACAGTGTGGGTTCTGTCAGTGAGCCAGTTGGCAACCCATCTTGTGACATAGGGATTTATACCTAGTTTAATGGGTTTATCTATAATTCCAGAGTGGGGGATGGTGTCAAAAGCCTTGGCAAGATCTAGTTAGGCTGTGTGAACCACCTCACCCTCGTTTATGGCTTTGGTGACTGCTTCAAAGAAGTCTATCAGGTTTAGGAGACATGATCTGCCCTTTACAAACCCGAACTGTGTGGGGTCCAGAGTTTGGAGATTACCAATGTCTTTGTTTATAAGTTCCGTGATGATATGTTCCATGGCCTTGCAGATCAGGCTCGTAAGGCTAATGGGGCGGTAGTTCCCAGGGTCCGTGGTGGCTCCTCCCTTGTGGAGTGGGATAACCGTCGCTGTGTGCCATTCAGCAGTCACAAAGCCTGAGGTGAGGCTATGATTGAACATGGTACTTAGGTGGGGTACCAGTTCGTTCTGTAGTTCGTGTAGAACGCAGCCTGGGATGTTGCCTGGTCCCATGGATGCTGTGTTCTTGGCTTTAGAGAGTGTGGTTTTTACCTGTGTAGCCGTGATTACAGGAACTTTGCATTCTTCCGGTATAGAGATTGGCTCTTTAGGGGGTAAGAGGGGGGTAAAGTTAGCACTGAACCTATCTGCCAGGATGTTGGCAATATCAGTTGGGTCTGTATATTTAGTGCCATTGTGCTGTAACTCAGAGAAGATCTGAGTGTTGCCATTGAGATTCTTGACAGAGCTAAAAAAGGCTTTGTGGTTGTCTTTAGAATCAGTGGCGATTTTGTTTTCGTAACTAGCTTTGGAGGATTTTATCAGGGATCGCAGCTTCTTACTGAGGCGGACCAGGGAGCTCTTCCACTCATGGGATTTTACTCTCTTCTCCAACAGTTTCTTCCTTCTGTTGTACAGTTTGTTTATGACAGGTGACCACCAGATTGGCTTCCTGTTTTTGGAGGATAGCGTCTTGGTTCTGTTTGGGATAGCACAATCCATGCACTCGTATAAGTGCTTATAAAGTGCAATTGTGTAGGATTCAGTAGTCGTAACATTGTCTGTCTGCATGGCTGCCATGAAGTTCACCACTTCTGTCTTAAGAAGCATGAAGTTGGCTTTGGAGAAATTTTTTATTATGGTTTCTTTAATGGGGGGTGGGGGCAGGATGTGGATATCTAGGGTAATTAGCTTATGGTCGGATCGGACCAATGAGGCATTGACTTCAGATGTGGAACACCGGTCACTCATATTGGTAATGACTAGATTTAGGATATTGTTGCCCCTGGTGGGGGTGTGGATAAGTTTATCAAGGGTACTGGAGTTTATGAATTCCAGAAAGCGTTGAGCGAAGGAGTTGGTACATGTGTAGTTCTCCCAGTTAATGGTGGGGTAGTTGGTTGAACCTTAATATGTTCCAGTACATCAAGAAAAGAAGAGTGGGAATCCTGGGGCATGGTGGGGGATCTGTAGCAAGCTACAATTTGGATTGCAGTTTTGCCCAGAGTTAGTTGCACTTGGATAATAACCTCGGCTGCATTATGCTGAGCAACTAGCCTGGAGGTGTGGATAGCCTTAATGAATATGGACACACCTCCACCTTTGGTGTTCCGGTCCAGGTTACATGGCGAAAGGTGTGGTATGAGTTATAGCCTGGTAGTGCAGGGGTGCTCTCTGGAGCCTTGAACCAGGTCTCAGTCACTGCACAGATATCGATGTTCTCTATTTTAAGGAGTGCCTCAACTGAGTGCATTTTGAGATTTAGACTTCTAGCATTGAGTAGCATCACCCTCAGTTTTTTCTTGCCTGTTCCTCTTACGGTGGTGAATTTGTCATTTTAACCTTTTCTAAAATAAAAGCACTGTAGGGGCAGTAAGAACTTTAGCCAGTATCCAGAATCCCAGGGATGACAGGTGCAGGCCATCTCTGGCAAAGCATTGTGGTCTGTTGACCATGTCATCCTAGTCAGACAGATACTGGATCCCTTTAGAATGACACCAGAAGCTTAGCCAATTGTTGAAGTCAATTGTTTTGTCCTTGTACTGCGGCATCATTCTGGGTGATGGCAGAATGCTACTCAGGGCTTGGGTCATACCTGCCTGGTCTACAAGATCGAAGAGCTCTTCCATGTCTCTTTTCATGTAGTCCAGAGAGGTACATCTCAGGTCGTTCACACCAACATGGACAATGACAGAGTCATATTTGTACTTGTGGAGTGACCTGAGTGCGTGGGTTATGTGGCGTTTCCTGGCACCTGACAGGCAGCTGACAGTAACCTTCTCCTTGTTTAGCTTGGTGAGTGGGACATCAGTGTGCCTGACTATAGAGTCCGCCTATGAACAGTGTGTTGGGTACGTTGTTTTGCCTTATTGGCTGTGGTTGAGTGGCACACTAAGTCTGCAGGCTATGTGTCATTTGGGTTGTGTTGTGGGGTGGAGGTTGCTTGCATTTCTGCTTTGGAGGTCTCTGTTGCTTGAGCAGATTATTATTGAGAGTCTCTGCGAATGTTTTTGTGTTTCTATGTTTGGATTTTGGTGGTGTAGATTTAGTGAGACTATGTGATGAGTGTGGTGTGGTGCAAGTGTTTACCTTCTCCTCTTGACTGTTAAGTTTCATCTTGGTTGGCGAGAGCTTTACTTCCAGGGTGGCTAGATAAGTGCATCTCTCACAGGTTGTAGTGTTGGGTGGTAGGAGGAGAGGGTTGTCTGTGTACATGAGGCAATTTCTACATTGCCCCAAGATGCCCAGATTCATCAGATAGACAGGAAAGAACAATGGGAGCTGACCCTTGGGCATGCCTGAATAAAAAACTGTTTTCCTCTAGATAAGTGAGGAAAGTAAGTACCAAAACTGTTTTCCTCTAAGTAATGAGGAAGGTTGAGTGCTGTAGTAATTAGTAGCTTATTTAGTGCTTACAACAAGTTCTGAACATGTGCTGATCACAAATAAGCAAATTCAAGTGCTAAAACTAAGAATATGTATCTGGACTAAACTAGTTACAGGAAAGGAGGGAAACAAGTGCAAATGCAGGCTTTTAAATCAGAAAGTTGAGAGAGATGGAAAAACTGTCCAAACGGCCAATAACTAAAATTTCTGGGCCAGAACCACTCTTTATGTGGTAGTGCTTACCACTCCCACTGATAAGCTGGAAGGCTTACCTCCAACACAGAAAGCTTGGGGGGGGGGGGCTCAGAAGCTTACATACAGTCCTGGATACAGCAAATCTAATCTGGACTACACTAGTTACAGGAAAAGTAGGAAACAGGCTTAGATTTTATATATATATATATATATATATATATATATATATATATATATATATATATATATATATATTTATAGAAAAGTAGCTAAAACAGCAGTAAAAGCAATTCAAATGCAGTGGCAAGTTGACACACTTGAGTATGTAGCAATGTTAGACCAAACAGTTTAAAAAATACAATTAAATTAAAAATGACTAAAAGCAAGTGCAGAAGGAGTCTGTTAGGTAGAATGAGGTAAAGAGATGGGACTGGGGGTGTGTGTCCTAGATCAAATCGACAGTGGGGGCGGGCAACTGCAAAAGCCTCCAAATTTAAACAGCAAGACAGGAATAGGGAGTGTGGGTATAGGAAAACCAACACCTTCAGCAAAGATCTGAAAAACTAAACAGTGAAGCAAAAATAACAGTGCACAGCTCTGAAGTCAGCCAGCAATGATATAAAAATAGTCAAGCAACAATTAACAGTACACAACTCTGAAGTGCCAGAAAAATATACTTCGCTCTGTATATCTCCAGATAGTTTGAAGAGCACTCTGTCAGGACACAGGAAGGCTCCAGCAATGATATGCAGGCTGTTACTAAGAGAGTCTAACTTTATGCAAGTAATCCTTGAGATAGTCAGATAACACACAGTATGTAAAACCAGTTATACCAACTTAAGACTCAGAGAAATAGGGGGAGGGGGAAAAGCACCTTCAAAGCTGGATCTACCAATATACTCAGGTCCATAAATGAATCTACAGCTTCAACCAGTTTGTGCTATATTTAATATTCACCTTTCTAGTTATGTCTTTCAAATCTCATATGCTTAATTTTTGATGTAATTATCAGTGTATTTTGCTCCTTTCCCCAAATGGTCAATTTAGTTATTTAGCAGACTTGCTCCATCTGTAACACATGTAATCAGTATACACAATTTCAAGTCATCTGCATACAGACTATAGAATAACTCTGATGAAAAAGATAGGTGTAAAGACAAATGTAAACAAGTTTGGGCCTAGGACAGAGCCCTGTGAAGACATTCTGACTGTAACCAAGAATTTCATTTGTCCGACTGCTGTATGATACTTGCCATGTCCTATATGTAGGCCGTGCAGCTGTCCATTTTATCAAGAGTGCTTCAATACCTGATTGTTCTAATTTATTGATCAGTGTTTTGTGTAAGGCCCTGTCAAATCTATATAAATTACATCACAGCACAATTTTTCATTCTTAGCTTTTATTATATTGTTGTATAGTACATCACGTTGCAGGTGGTACTAGATCTATTTTCACCGTATGCATTCTGATATATGGTTTCAAGTCCCAACCCTTACAGTTCTGATAATGACTTATCCAATATTACCTAAGACTTTTTAAACAGGTCTTAGATATGCAGCAGATGCAAATGTGTAATAGATATGTGAAGTAGGTCAATACTAGTATGGCACACACACAGAGTCAGTCTGTAAAACAATGCTTATTACTCCTTAACATGCAAAGTATCTGGATGTATTCGGATTAGACCCCTGAACACCATCACATAAGCTACCTGCCTTGGCCTTTTGAGCCACAGAGGCTGCTTGACAGACAGGGGATCATTCATCACACCATCACCTGCATAAATATGTACTTTGCTGTTCTTAGTCAACTGACACATAGTATGTATGTTCAAATTGCACATTACTGTCCTGATGCTGTGTGGCATACTAACTGTGTGAAATGCTCATGCAGCACAGATGATTTATTGTTATGGCAGTTCCAAGGGGACACTACTGTTTTGAGGGGGTGGGGGAACAAAAGCCCATGTTCTGCTAGGACACGCACTATCATTTAACCTCACTTTCTTGCATGTCCCTTCAAGTGATGTACTGGTAGTATGTTACAGTAAGACTGCATGAATGTTCCATGTATGAGTCCTACCAAACACAAATTGTGACATGTTAGTGGAATGGTTATCTGTAGTCCCATGTGAATGTAATTTCTGTCCAACTAGACCAGTACAGTTCCCTGCATAATGTACCCAGTCCCTAGCTACTTACAGTCCACTATACTACTGTGTATGTTATGGACACCTTGCAAGTGCAGCAGTTGACACAACTGTAGTTCAGGGCTGACTCTGTCTGATGCAAGCAGTACACAGCCAGTACATGGAGAGCTACAGGATGTGTGATTTGGCCAGCATTCATTTTAATATTTATATGTGAATAGGAGTAAAGTGTTAGTCCCTAGGTTTTCAGTGAATGTGCTATGCATTGTCTCTTAGCCAAAGCCAGGGCATACTGAGCATGCCTACATCTGCCTACAGGGACATCAGCAGGAGGTTCCTCTTCCTGTGACTGTGGCTGTGGTGACCTAGGCACTGGTGGGGGGCTGTGTATCCCTTCCTTTCCCTGATCCTGCATTAGCACTTACTGTGAATATCTAAGCACATGTGGCTAGAGTATACTGCATTGCTCTACCAGATATATCGGCCACTGAAACTGTGACTTCAGAAGTCCAAATGCATGGTCTGTGATGTTCCAAGTTTGTGAGTGTGCCTCATTATAGCGTTCTTCTGTGGGTGTGTGTGCATTTCTGATGGGTGTCATCATCCATGGCCCCAGGGCATAGCCTGCATCCCCCAGTAAGTGGCCCTGTGGGATATCCTCCCTAGCAAACATCCGGTACATCTGTAATGTGTGCCAGATATAGGAGTTGTGATAACTGCCAGGTTTGCCAGCACACACATTCATGGTAATCCCCTGGGCATTACACATGACTTGGCAGTTGATGGAGTGGTATCCCTTGTGGATAGCATATCTACCCTGCTCACCAGGTGGTGCCTTGATGTGTACATGAGTGAATCTATGGCACCCAGTACTTCGGGGTAGTGTGCTACATGGTAGAAGTGTTTCATATTGCTGGCTCTCACATCAGAGCCAAGGAGAAAAGATGTGTGCTCACTGACATGTGGGAGCATAGCATTCAGAAATTGGTGGACTGTCCTGGTTGCAGATGTCTCTGAAACCCCCATCATGTCACCAGTTGGTCATTGCAAAGTACCTGTAGCTAGTATCCTAAGGGCTACACGCATCTTAGTTTCCACTGGGATGGGTTCTCCTCATTGAGCTCTGGCTCTGAGTCGAGGGTGGCAGAGCTCGCTGAGCTCTTGTAATATGTCCCTGTAGCACTCTACAATCTCTAGCTCATGTGGCTCCTGGAAGGTTACCCTGGGCTTGGACACTCTTCTTCTCAGCCTAGACCTGATGTTATGTGATCCTATCTCACCTACATTCTGTACCGATGGGTTCAGAGCCGATCCTCGGCTCCGACTCGGCACGCTATGCTATAGAGCGAAGTCTCTCATTGGCCGAGCTGTACTATATCCCAGGATGCACCACCACTACTTCCCCAGATCTCGTTTGCCGCTTACAAGCTAGGACGTGATCTCGAACTTGGCTGAGCTAAGTGCTGTTTTTTTTCTGAAAGTTTCTGTCAGAAATTTCCTAAATCTTTATCCAAAAGCTGTTTTAACAGCTATTGTTGTGTATACGTGTGTTTTTTGTGAGAAATTTGTGGCAAAATTTTGTGTTAGAAAGGGAAAGGTTTCCGTTTAAGTTAGAGGGGCCTTCCCCTCGTTCTTATTGAGTCTTCTTGTCGTTTCAGAGGTCAAGTACCTGTTTAAGTTAGAGGGTTCTTGGCCCTCTTTTGGTGTTTGTTATACGTTTTAGTTGTTGGGCTTGCGCTCTTGTTTTAAAAAAAAAAAAAAAAAAAAAGTTCTTCATTATTGTGTGTTTATATATATATATATATATATATATATATATATATATATATGTATACTGTTTTTTTCTCAGACAATTTGGCAAAGTATATACAATTATGTCCATGGAGCATAGACCCTCTGGGTTTAAAAGGTGCAAGAGATGCAACTATAAAATGTCCATCACAGATGATCACTCCTTATGCGTTTGCTGCTTAGGCGCCAAACACCTTCAGGAGTCCTGCAGTGTGTGTCACGCCTTTTCCTCTCGGGTCCTCCAAGAGAGGAAGAATAAATTGATCTTAAAAGGGCTTATCAAGCCCTCCTTCGAAGAGGCCTTATCTTCCTCTCCCTCTCCAACTAAGAAAAAGAGATCGTCGGCTCCAACCAGCCCGTCGGAACCGACCACTAAGAAATCTAGGCAGGCTTCTCCTTCGGCTCCACGGACTTCGGAGCTGAGGGCGGAACGGTCTGCCTCGATGCCTCCAGCTTCGACTCCTCTGGTTTCGGAGCCGATGGCTGGGGCTTTGAGAGGTGGGTCACCTTCATCGGCTCCACTGATTTTGGAGCCGATGAGGGTTACCGGCTCAGACACTTCCCCTTCGGCGCCGAAGCCCTCATCGGCACCGAGGGAAATTGCTATGGAATCTCCCTCGGAACCGATATTGGTCGAGTCCATTTGGAGCCGGTCCCCCAGTCCTTCGGAGCCGATGGAGAAGTCAGCTCGGACCCGATCGGTCTCCTCCCGATCTTCCAAGATGTCGAATTCAGACATCGATAGGGTGCTCCTAAGACTATTTCAGTCTCCTGTATTCCAGAAATTAGTTTTGGCTCCAGCCCATTCGGCTTCGGAGCCGATGGCCCACCCTGTAGTTCAGGTTCCTCCTCCAACAGCCTCGGCACCATTGGAGCCGGTGCTGGTGGAGCCGATGGAGGTTTTTGGGTCGGCTCCAACCCCGGCTCTCGAGTCGGAGTTCGGTACACGGACCTCCTCGGTCGGTCCCGGTGGGAACGCTTCGGGACCGATGTTTTCGGTTCCTAGCCTTCCTCTCGGTGCGTCGGCTGCGGGGGTACCGTCTACTGTTGTGGCCCCGGGGGTTGGACCTTCCCAGGACTCTGGCGGTCCGGCCTTCGGGGCCATGAGGAGTGCTTTGGCCAGATCCTCTTTGGCTACCTCCACGGTCTCACCGGCACCTTCCCTACACACGGAGACTGGGTCTTTAGTAGTCCCCCTGTCGCTAGACAGCGGAGCCCTGGGGCCTGAGGTCACCCCCCAGTGGGGTTTCCCCCCCTCCTGGAAGTCCCTCTGAAGTTTCTTCGGAGGAACCCCCAAGGAAAAGACTGTGCAAGAGGAAGCACGTCGACTCCCCCGATGAGTCTCTCACGTCGGACACCGATCTTGATGATGCGGAGGGGTCCCCTAAGTCGTCCTCAGATGATGTCTCCTTTGCAGACATCTTGGAAGCCCTCAAACAACGAGGCGGCTGGCAATCCAAACCCCCTTCCGCTGATGAGTCGGTGTTTCTCAAGGCCTTCGGGGCTCAGCCCTCCGCCTCCTGGGTGTCTCCGCCCTTCGACGAGCTCCTAGATTTGATCTGTCGAAGGGCGTGGGAGCATCCAGACTCTGTGGAACCGGTGCCTGCTCGCCCAAATAAATTCTTATCAGCACCCCCAGAGAAGGAGTTTCTGACCAAAGGTGTGGCTGTAGATGCCCTGGTGGTGGCATCTGCTACCCAACAAGATGTAGCAGAGGCTTCGACGTCCGTCCATCCTCCTAATAAGGAGTCTAGGAGCATGGACCGGTATGGGAAGTGCACCCTCAGTTCAGCGGCCTTTATCTTAAGGTCCCTGAACTATTTGACGCACTTCACCAGATTTCAGAGGGATCTGATCAAGGAGCTTTCAGATACCCTCTTGGGTAACCTACCTGAGCAGCTGGCCCAGACGGTTGGCTCTCAGTTGGCTATGCTGTCATCGATATCAAACTCATCCATGAGGCTCATTTCATATGCAGCCGAGGGGGCGAGTAGAGCAGCGGGTACGGGTGTTGCTCTACGGAGGCAAGCCTGGCTTCGCCTGTGTCATTTTGCGGAAGCCTTTAAGTCTTCCTTTGCCGACGCTCTCTTTGATGGGTCCTCTTTGTTTGGACCCAAGGTAAAGGACACATTGACCCGCTGTGAGCAAGAAGGTAAGACTTTGACTGCCGTAGAGGCACGATTTTCCACTCCCTTTAGGCCTTACCCCAAGGCTAAAAGAGGAGGGAAAATGTGGTTCCGTAAATCCCAGAAGTCTTATCCCTAGCAGCAGGACGATCCCCCTTCTAGAGGCAGAGGAGGGGGAAATTTTTCTGGAAGACGCCGTCCCAGAGGTGGCAGAGGCCCCCGCAACAATGGAGACCACAAGTCCTTTTGTGGCTCTTCAGCCTTCCACAATCCCTGAAGGATTGCCCGACTGTGCAGCTCCGGAGCCAGTCGGGGGTCATTTTTCGAGGCACCTAAAAGCCTGGGAAGGTATCACTCAGGACCGATGGGTGCTTCGAATCATAGCCGGAGGTTACGCCATCCCCTTTTCACACCCTCCACCGCCGTCCAAGAAAATCCCGGACCCGCCACCCAGTCAACGGGAAATCGCAGCCTTAGAAATCTCAAAGCTGCTTCAAAAAGGAGTCATCCAACCGGTCCCCGCAGACCAGATCGGATTAGGGTCTTACTCAAGATTCTTTTTGGTGCCAAAAAGACCGGGGACTTGAGGCCCATTTTGGATCTCAGTATCCTAAATCGATCAGTCAAAAAGTCCAAGTTCCGAATGGTCACCTTACAATCCATTCTCCCACTGCTGGAGAAAGGTGTTTGGATGTGCTCCATAGATCTCAAGGACGCCTATTATCACATTTTGATAGATTGGCATCCAGGAGACATTTGCGCTTCAGCCTGGGAGACGGTCATTTTCAGTTCTGCGCACTGCCCTTTGGTCTCACCACAGCCCCCAGGGTGTTCACCAAATGTTTGGCGGTCGTGACTGCTCACCTGAGGAGTCTAGGATTCCAGGTGTTTCCGTATCTGGACGACTGGCTCCTAACTGCCACCTCCAGGCGTCTACTATTGCAGAACCTACAAGCCACCATATCACTAGGCACTTCCCTTGGAATCACCTTCAATTGGCCAAAGTCTGTGTTGCTGCCATCTCAGCGCATAAGGTTCATCGGAGTAGAGATAGACTCAAACCAAATGCGGGTCTATCTTCCTACAGAAAGGATACAAACTATACAGGCTCAAGTCCGAGCCTTGCTTCTCAGATCCAAAGCTCCAGCCAGGATGGTCCTGCAGCTATTAGGCTCTATGTCAGCCACTGTTCTCCTAGTCCCTTTAGCAAGATTGCATATGAGAATTCTCCAGTGGCTCCTATCGACACAGTGGTCCTTTCAGGATCTCCCCCTCAGTCACCTCATACGGATCACGGAAACCTGCAAACGGGACCTTCGCTGGTGGCTGGTGCCCTCCAATTTGGATCAGGGACGACCTTTTGTTCCACCTCCTCCTATGGCCACATTGACGACGGACGCCTCCCAGACGGGGTGGGGGGGGCATTACCTGGGCAGGTCAGTCCAAGGCAATTGGCATCCCGACGAAAGTCTCCTTCACATCAACATTCTAGAAATGAGGGCGGTGTTTCTGTCTCTACAAGCCCTCCACGATTACCTCCCCCAGGGCGTAATTGCCATTCACTCCGACAACATGTCAGTAGTTTGGTATCTGAACAAACAGGGAGGGATTAGATCCTACCCCCTTTGCGGAGAGGCCATGAGAGTTTGGGAATGGGCAGTGGCGACCAGACGTTCTCTGGTAGCGACTCATATCCCTGGGAAATCCAACGTGATAGCCGACAGACTAAGCAGAACTATTCTCTTGCCTCTCGAGTGGTCTCTGAACGATGCAGTGACAACTCAGATCTTCAGCAGATGGGGAACTCCTTGTTGCGACCTTTTCGCGACCCCGCTGAACGCGAAGTGCAGAAAGTTCTTTTCTCTCACTCCAGCTCCGGGGGAGAGTCCTATGGATGCATTAGCCCATTCTTGGCCCACTGGCTTGCTATACGCCTTCCCTCCAGTTCCCCTCCTTCCCAGAATGATCCAAAAGGCGTCTCACTTGGGGAGCAAAATGATTTTAGTTGCCCCTTACTGGCCTCGTCAGGTATGGTTCCCATATATTCGGAAATATGCACTGGACGGCCCATGGTTCCTGGATCAGATCCCAGACCTATTAATTCATCAGTCGGGACAACTCCATCAGTCCCTTCACACTTTAAAGTTAACAGCTTGGCTCCTCCTCTTCCGACTATAGTCAGGAATCATACTTTAGACCCGGAAGTCATACATATCTTATCCTCGGCCCACAAGTCTGCCACCAAGAAATTGTATACTAGCAAATGGAAACGATTTGCTATTTGGGCTCAACTCCGGGGTCTAGATCCCATCACTGCTCCGGTGACAGAAGTCCTGAAATTTCTAACTTCCCTATTCAATCAAGGTTCTTCAGTCTCTACCATCAAGGTCCAATTGGCAGCTATCTCCAATTTTCATGAATCTATAAACCCACCTTTAATGAGCAACAGATTGTGTAAAACCTTCATGAAAGGTGCTGCGCTTTTACGACCTCCGATTTCTCATCCTGCTCCTCCGTGGGATCTCGATGTGGTATTACGTGCCTTAACCTCCTCCCCCTTCGAACCGTCTGCAACCTGTGATTTGAAATTTCTTTCTTGGAGAACTGCCTTTCTGGTTGCGATTACGTCTGCCAGAAGGGTTTCAGAGCTTCAAGCTCTATCTGTCAAACCACCGTATCTGTTTTTTCACAAAGATAGAGTATCCCTCAGGCCTAACCCATCTTTTGTCCCTAAAGTTTGTTCCAGTTTTTGCCTGCAACAGTCATTAGAACTTCCAGTTTTCTTCCCAAAGTACTCGAACAAAGCGGAATACATCTTCCACACATTGGATGTTCACAGGCAATTGCGTTTTTATTTAGACAGGACCCAACAAACACGGAAAACAGATCAATTGTTTGTGTCCTTTTCGGATAATAAATTGGGCAAAGCCGTCACAAAGGTCACTATTGCCAAATGGATCAGGGACTGTATTAGTCAGGCTTATTCTGCTTCTAATAAAGAGCTTACAGCCTCTGTCAAAGCTCACTCTACAAGAGCTATGGCTACTTCAATAGCATTCCATTCTAAGCTTGCCATTAGTGACATTTGTGCTTTGGCTACGTGGTCTTCCCCGCATACCTTCATCTCCCACTACAAATTGGATGTGGCATCTCGGGGGCGAGCTTCATTTGGTTCCACAGTTCTCAGGAGTGTTTTCCAGTGAGCCATCCAGGAATCAGGTGCTAGGGACGCTGTCCCATCAGTACAGAATGTAGGCGAGATAGGATCACATAACATCTTTTAGTTATGTACTTACCATAACTTTAGATGTTTGGGATCCATCTCGCCTACATTCCTAATAACCCACCCTCCTTCCCCCTGCCTTGGAGATCAGAAGAGATCGGACGGTCCGAGTTCTATTGTTTCATCTTGAAACATCTGGCAATGTTATATAAACAGTTATGTGTGTATGCATGAGTGCGGACAAACAAGATCTGGGGAAGTAGCGGTGGTGCATCCTGGGATATAGTACAGCTCAGCCAATGAGAGACTTCGCTCTATAGCATAGCGTGCTGAGTCGGAGCCGAGGATCGGCTCCGAACCCATCAGTACAGAATGTAGGCGAGATGGATCCCAAACATCTAAAGTTATGGTAAGTACATAACTAAAAGTTATCAACAGCACCAGCAGCATTGACTTTAGCATCTAGCATATACAGATGTAGAATTGCTGCAGCAGCCCCTAGCATTGTCTCAGTTAAAATTTCCAAGTCTCTACTTCAGTGGTTCAGAGTATTGAGGGAAAATCAGAATGTCTGATATCCTTCTATTCTCATGTTGCAGTTTTCATAACAGTAGGGAGGTGGCCATCTGCAGCACCTGAAATTCGAACAGTATACCAAAGTCGTAGGATAGGGGGGATGTGTGATTTTGCATGTCAGAGCCATAAACCAATGTTTTCTATAAATGTGACATCTGCACATACCCAAACCAGAACTTTTCTGCTGCAGTGATCTATAGATCTCTGATCGCCAGCTCGTGGAATCCATTTGCTTGTTTGACTTTAGCTGTCCGCTTCAGGTAAGTACCCTTTTGGGTTTTTTGAATGTATTCCTTCTTGCTTTCTAGACGTACATGTCAACTAGGAAGGGAAAGTGTGCTTTTGGGAGACAAATTCCACATAAGGACATGCACAACCAGTGTTTGTTTTGTTTAGGAGAAGCCAAGTGAAAAGCCACCAAAGTGGAGAAAATATTATTTATTTGAACACAGAAATATGTTAAAACAATGAAAAAGGTTCTTTATAATCCACAAGTTAATCCACAAATGTAAGCGCTTCGTTTAATAGGTATTAAACTTCCTTAGACAGCGTACCAAATAACATCCCTTCCTTTTATACTAAGCATTCTTCCTAAAACAGGAAACACATGACTTTACTAGATCTTGCGCATGCCTATATATCTACAATTAAAATAAGAATAATGAACCAAGTCTAATCTAAACAACGGCCAAAACGGCAGCAATACACATGATTTCATTTGTTACATATTGTAAACACAGCTAACGTTTAGCGATAATGGATGCATAAATGCATGTTAACATATATGCATTTAATACAATGGTGTATTAAAACATTTTTTATATACTATTTTGCTGTTATATTTTATCAGTTCTTAAATATGTTTTATATATATATATATATATATATATTTTTTTATATATATAATATATATTAAAGTATGTTTTATAAAAAAGTTAAAATATTATAAAAAGATTATCAAAATTATTATAAAAATTATTATAAAAACTTCCCTAAATGAATATTTGACAGATAATAAATGTCTATATATAATATAGCAATAGACATTATTATATATAATAAATTATATATTATATCAGCCTCATAATGGACTTGAATTTTAAATATTGGATAAATATAAAAAACTTGAATAAAATTGATATTTAAATATAAATATGTACATATAAAAATGAATATAAATAACTATAAATAAATATATCTTAATCTATTATTTTGTTTCTGTTTAATGCCTTAAGTTTTAAAATGGGAGCTATTCAACTACGTTCATTTATACCTGGCCATGTGTCGGCCTGTGTTTTAATTTGCCATTGTAGCTCTTTTTGTTCCAAAAATAAACCCCAAGGTCTTTTATCTTCTATTTCTACATGATCTATTGCTATAAAAGAAAATTGATGATTTTTAAATTCATTTATGTGTTTTGCTAACGCATTATTACCTTTATTTCTCTTAATAGCATATTCATGCTCATAAATTCTTTGTGCTAGAGCTCTCTCTGTTTTTCCTATGTAGAATGTGGGGCAAGAATTACACATGGCCAGATATACCACTGCTTTAGATTTGCAATTGTATTTTCCTTTTAAATGGTATTTATTTTTCCTTAAATAGAAGGAGTCTCCTACTTTAATTTTAATTTTAAAACACCAATTACAGGCTCCACATTTACTCATTCCTTTAATTTTATTATTATTTGTTAAGTGGGTTCCTGTTTATAATATGTCCTTAAAACTTTTCCCTTTTCTATAAATAATTTTTGGTGTTTCTCCTATATGTTTTTTTACATTGTGGGTCTTCCATAAGTATTGCCCAATTATTAGTGATCATTTCTCTAATTATATCATGTTCGTGAGAAAAAGTGATAACTAAGGCTTTTGAAAATTCATTCTTTTCTTCTTTATTCATATTTTCATTTATTATTATCTTGGTTATTTATTCTAATATTTGATGCATTACTGACACCACCTATTTTATTTCGCTTTTGTAAAATGGGCCTAAAATGTCCGCTTACTCTCTTTTTTGTGACTTCAAGTATTAAGGCATCCACTAATGCCTCTGGATAGCTCCTATTAATGAACATACCACGCAAAAAATTGCATTCCATTTCAAATTGTTCAAAGTTGGTCACCATCCGAGCGGCTCTAACTAATTGCCCTTTTACTACGGACCTTTTTTGGTGTTCTGGATGACAACTATTGTAATGGAGAAAATTATTAGAATAGGAATCTTTTCTATGAATAACTGCAGTATATACTCCATTTTCAATGTCTTTCATGAGATGTACATCTAAATAATTTATACTATAATCATTAATATTCCATGTAAATCTAAAAAAAATAGTAGTTTCATTGATATATGCTAAAAATTAATTCAAAGAATCTACTGTACCAGTCCAAATGAGGCTGATATCATCCTGAAACTGATGATAAGATTTGATAAACGTATTATATTCACTGTTAAAAACATAATTTTTCTCCCAAAATGCCATAACAAGATTTGCATATGCGCCCCCACATGGTGAGCCCATAGCAATGCCCTTTTTCTGCAAAAAAATAAAACCCCCCTACCCTAACCGTCAAGGAGCGGGGTTTCAAGGGACCAGGCCCAAGGACAAACAATGGAGAACATAAATAACGATGGTTATGTGCATGCAATTGAAAGAAATTTAATGGATGACATTCAACAGTGCAATAATAATATATTGTATGAAAATTATGAATAAGTTACAGTGAATGTAGGAGGAGATTTTAAAGTCTTTAATTTTTCAGAAGTTGAAACTGACCAAGATGTAGCAAATGTTTTAGCTAAAGGCTATACTTTTGTTCCTTCAAAGCCTTTTGATTTCACTACTACAATGCTAGATATGAAATTAATTTTAAGGAAAATCAACTTTACATTAATGTACCATGACAATATATATATATATATATATAATGAATCTAGCAAATTTAATATCAGCAGTACTTTTAACCCACCATTACATCTGAAGCTTTTATTATATGAGAGAATGTGTGAATACCAACTGAAATTTTTAAATAAACTTAATAAAGAAATGCACTGTTCATCAAATTTGAATAATGAAGAACAAAAAATTTTAAAAGCATTAAGAAACGAAAAAATTAGAATCATGAAACCAGATAAAGGTAGGGGGCAGTTATAGTAATGACACATATAATCATAAGCTAAATACTATCCTTGAAACTGATACTTATGAACAAATATCCCTAAGTGAATTAAATATAGCTTACAGAAAAGTATATGAACAAATTAACGATATGTTTCTTGAAAAACATATTAATATTGACCTATTTAACTATCTTAACATCACATCCCCCAGAATTCCTGTATTTTTTGGAAATCCTAAAATACATAAAAGCATATGCGACCCCCCCCCCCAATGCGGCCTTTAGTAGATGGAAGAGATTCCCTTACTTCAGCATGTGCTAAATATGTTGATTATGAATTGAAAAAGATTATTAGGAATGAAAAAACATATTTGTAAAGATTCTTGGACATTTCTAGAGCACATGAATGAAGTGGAATTTAATAACGAAGATATTTTAGTAACAATTGATGTGTGTGATTTGTACACAGTTATCCCACAATCTTTAGGTTTAGAATGGGTTAGTGAATTATTAATCCAGTATCATGTTAATCATGAACTAACTAATCTTATAATTGAACTATTAGAAATAGTTTTAAGTAATAATTTCCTAACATTTAACAAAAAATATTTTTTGCAGAAAAAGGGCATTGCTATGGGCTCACCATGTGGGGGCGCATATGCAAATCTTGTTATGGCATTTTGGGAGAAAAATTATGTTTTTAATAGTGAGTATAATACGTTTATCAAATCTTATCGGTTTCAGGATGATAGCCTCATTTGGACTGGTACAGTAGATTATTTGAATTAATTTTAGCATATATCAATGAAAATACTATTTTTTTAGATTTACATGGAATATTAATGATTATAGTATAAATTATTTAGATGTACATCTCTTGAAAGACATTGAAAATGGAGCATATACTGCAGTTATTCATAGAAAAGATTCCTATTTTAATAGTTTTCTCCATTACAATAGTTGTCATCCAGAACACCAAAAAAAGGTCCGTAGCAAAAGGGCAATTAGTTAGAGCTGCTCAGATGGTGACCAACTTTGAACAATTTGAAATGGAATGCAATTTTTTGCATGGTATGTTCATTAATAGGAGCTATCCAGAGGCATTATTGAATGCTTTAATACTTGAAGTTACGAAAAAAAGAGTAAGCGGACATTTTAGGCCCATTTTACAAAAGGGAAATTAAATAGGTGGTGTCAGTAATGCATCAAATATTAGAATAAATAACCAAGATAACATAATAATAAATGAAAATATGAATAAAGAAGAAAAGAATGAATTTTCAAAAGCCTTAGTTATCACTTTTTCTCAAGAACATCATATAATTAGAGAAATAATCACTAATAATTGGGCAATACTTATGGAAGACCCACAATGTAAAACACATATAGGATAAACACCAAAAGTTGTTTATAGAAAAGGGAAAAGTTTTAAGGACATATTAAAAACAGGAACCCACTTAAATAATAATAAAATTAAAGGAATGAGTAAATGTGGAGCCTGTAATTGGTGTTTTAAAATTAAAGTAGGAGACTCCTTCTATTTAAGGAAAAAGGAATACTATTTAAAAGGAAAATACAATTACAAATATAAAGCAGTGGTATATCTGGCCATGTGTAATTCTTGCCCTACATTCTACATAGGAAAAATAGAGAGAGAGCTCTAGCACAAAGAATTTATGAGCATGAATATGCTATTAAGAGAAATAAAGGTAATAATGCGTTAGCAAAACACATAAATGAATTTAAAAATCATCAAATTCCTTTTATAGCAATAGATCATGTAGAAATAGAAGATAAAATACCTTGGGGATTATTTTTAGAACAAAAAGAGCTACAATGGCAAATTAAAACACAGGCCGACACATGGCAGGTATAAATGAACGTAGTTGAATAGCTCCCATTTTAAAACTTAAGGCATTAAACAGAAACAAAATAATAGATTGAGATATATTTATTTATAGTTATTTATATTCATTTTTATATGTACATATTTATATTTAAATATCAATTTTATTCAAGTTTTTTATATTTATCCAATATTTATTAAAATTCAAGTCCATTATGAGACTGATATAATATATAAGTTATATATAATAATGTCTATTACTATATTATATATAGACAAATTTATTATCTGTCAAATATTCATTTAGGGAAGTTTTTATAATAATTTTTATAATCTTTTTATAATATTTTAACTTTTTTATAAAACATACTTTAATATGTTTGTTATATATAAAAAATATATATATAAAAAAGCATATTTAAGAATTGATAAAATATAACAGCATAATAGTATATAAAAATTTGTAATACATCATTGTATTAAATGCATATATGTTAACATAGTAATATGCATTTACGCATCCATTATCGCAAAACGTTAGCTGTGTTTACAATATATAACAAATTAAATCATGTGTATTGCTGCCGTTTTAGCCGTTGTTTAGATTAGACTTGTTTCATTATTCTTATTTTAATTGTAGATATATAGGCATGCGCAAGATCTAGTAAAGTCATGAGTTTCCTGTTTTAGGAAGAATGCTTAGTATAAAAGGAAATGATGTTATTTGGTATACTGTCTGAGGAAGTTTAATACCTATTAAACGAAAGCGTTTACATTTGTGGATTACTCGTGGATTATAAAGAATCTTTTTCATTGTTTTAACATATTTCTGTGTTCAAATAAATCCTATTTTCTCCAGTTTGGTGGCTTTTCACTTGGTGTTCGTTTTTCATAGTTTGTTCAGCTTTGGTTTGTTTAGGAGAAGGCCATGGCTACAAGTCTTGCGACATCTGCCAGTCCTTTGTACCCAAATCCTTGCATAGTTGCCTGGCTGCTTTAAAGTTATACTTGGAAAACCAAAGACTCCGGTGTTTGGCATTAGGTATGGAGGGTGGGCAGTTATCTCCGAGGACCCGCCTCAGAAGAAGGCCAAAAAAAGTTAGGCCCAACACCCATGCTGCACCTCAGGAGTCCAGTGAGACTCTTGAGGCAGATGTTAGCCCAGGGTCCCATTGGACGTCTGTTTGACCGCTGGAACCAGAAACTGTGGTGGAAGCCAGTTCAGCTGAAACCCAGAGTACGTCTGCTGAGGTTGTTTGGCCATCAGGCCATGATGGTGAGGGGGAACCACGGCTCATGGCATCAGAGGGGCCTACTACCACCTTACCATCCACACCATCAGTTCCCAAACCGACTACTCCTACTATTTCACTTAAAAGGAAACAGAAAAACACACAACTACAGAACCAGCACAAAAACACAGAAATACAGAGCCAGCACCTGGATGGGAAGCCCTTTCTCAGTACTTGTTCAGAGCCTTCCATGCCATTCAGTCTCAGGTGCTCCAACCAGCTCTGCCATCTGTGCAGGCCTTGGGGGAGACAAAGGAAGAACCCTCTTTTTCTGATGAATCCCTGACTTACTGTTCTCAATTTGAGTCTCCCAATTACTTTTCTACTCCTGAGGAGGAGGACACCATTAGTCCTGATTCTCCTGGGAAAGTATTCTCCTTTGGGGACACCATTACACTTATGAGAGAGCAATTTAAATGGCAGTTATCCGATGTTTCTGAGACTAAAAAGAGTTATTTTGACTCCTGCAGATGGACCAGCCTTCTCCATCTGCAGTTCCTCCTCTGCTTTCCAGCCTTTCGGGATGCCTTTAAGGCTGTATTTCAGGTCCCGGATTCTCAGCTCCCAGCATCTAAGTGACCTGATAGATTTTGCAAGGTCACCCTGGAGGCACAGTTCTTGTTCACCCCCCCCCCCCGCAGACCCAACAGTCATTGCTGTGTCAGCAGACAAATCCTCCAGACAGCTACCTTCCACTTCTCTATTCCCTACAGATAAGGATAGCAAATTCATGACCAGACAAGGGAAGAAAATTTACTTCTTCCACACTAGCCATTATAACTATTAATTATCAAACTCACATGGCTAGGTTTGTTGTAGATACAATTTCCAAGGACTCTGCACTAATACCTGACGGGCCAGATTCTCCTGCTAAGTCGCAGTTTTTCGCCCTGCTCTTTACTGCTTCTCAGGTGACCAGGCATTCCATCAAATGCAGTTATGATGCTGTAGAAGCATCATCCAAATCTGCAGCATTGGGCTCTGTCCTGAGAAGGTACTCCTGGGTGAGACTCCAGCCCCTACCCCTACCCCTGGATGTACAAACCAAATTACTGGATGCACCACTTGCCTTTTTGGCACTGCTTCAGTAGAGCTCCTTAAATCTCTCCAAGAAAAGGACAAGGAGTTGCAAAATTTAAAACATTTGCTTGTCTCACCCATTCCTAGATAACACAGGAACTGCCCATAAAGGACTAGTTTTGCAAAGAGGCAGTCTTCTCACTCTACTGCACCACAATCTTAAGAACGGAGACACCCTAGGAAGCAAACCACTCCTAGAGCCTCCTCCACATCTACCCTTTCTCCCTTTCGGAGGCAGCCTGTCCCAGACATAGCTCCTCCACTGTGACCCAAATCCTTTACCCACTTCCACCCCCTTGTCCCTCCTTCTGACCCTTTCCCTACCCTCCTGGTGGAAAATCACCTCAGAGGCTTAGGTCCTTCCATCATACAAAAAGGTTATTTTATGACTTGGTGGGCAGTTCCCTCCTTCCAGGAGACACCTCAACCCCATTCCAGCCAGCTTCACCTTTTTCCTCCAATTTTGGATCACCTCCTATCTCAGGGCACAATGGAAAAAGTCCGTCCAGATCAACAAACAAGGGATTTTACTCCAGGATGTTTTTGGTTCCAAGAAAGGATGGTCCTTGGAGACAAAGTGTGACTTGTCTATCCTTAATCTATTTCTCAAGGTGCCTAGCTTCAAGATGCTCACCTTGCAACATCTCTTACCTCTAATCCCCAACCAAGCCTTCATGGTATTTCAGAATCTGAGGGATGCCTACCTTCATTTCTCCATTCATCCCAGCTACATAAAATGCCTACGATTTTCAGTAGGTTCCTTACAGTTTCAGTTTTCTGCATTGTCATTTGGGTTCTCTACAGCTTCAAGAGTATTCACAAAGTGTCTAGCTCCAGTTATCACCCATTGCAGAATGCAGGGCATACAAATATATCCTTACCTAGACAACCTATTAATCCTGCACCAGGACTACCATTCCCTTTACTATCACCTACACATGGTGTGCAAGACCTTGGTAGACCTAGGGTTCACATTGAACCAACAAACATCCAAAATAACACCTACCCAAGACCTTGTCTTCTTAGGGTGCAGAATAAGAACAGACAAAATGACAGCATTCATCCCCTGCCAGAAGGTGGAAGCTCTCACCCATTACTTCCCATCGCTTCTTACCCTCCCATCCATCTCAGCCAGGGAATTTCTGAGGGTCCTAGGCCACATGGCACCCTTAATTCCCATGCTTCCCTTTGCAAGGCTGTATATGAGAAAGTTCCAGTGGGTCTTTAAGAATTTATGGAACCAACACTCCCATCCACCGGATGTTACGCTCCCTCTTCACCCATGCTTGAAAAAGAAACAGACATGGTGGATTTCATCCATCAACCTCAATCAGAGGATACCGTTGCAGATCCCTCCACCTTGACAGCACCTCTACACAGATACATCAGCTCTGGGATGGGGAGCCGTTCTGGAAAGCAACAGCAACCAGAACAAAGTTCAGGGAGAGTGGTCTACCCAGAGACAAAGGGACCACATCAATATCAAAGAACTGAGGGCCCTTCTGTGTTTGCACTACAAACATTCCAACAAGCAGGGAGGGACAAGGTCCTATCCACTTTGCACCTTGTCAGTTCAGAGTTTGTCCCTAGCAGCGATAATGTGATGGCAGACACCCTCAGCAGAACCTCAGCACACTCTCACAAATGGATTCTTCACAGGGAGATGTTCTTGGATCTTATTCACAGGTGGAGTATTCCACAGGCAGATCTGTTTGCCTCCTCCCAGAACAGGCAGATGCCTCTGTTTTGCAGCAGAACCCCACATCTGCAGGCTTGGAAGGTAGACATTTTCCCTTTTTCATGGGCAGGGATGTCTCTTCATGCCTCCCCTTCACACTGATTCAAAAAGTCTTTCTGAAGATCCAGAGAGACAAACCAAAAATCCTGCTGGTGACCCCCTTTTGGGCAAGACAGCATTGGTTTCCCCTACTATACCTATTAGCCAAAGGCAATCACCACAGGTTACCTCACCGATTCGACCTATGCGGGTCCCTCATCCACCCTTAGGTGCTCAACCTCAAACTGACCTTATGGGTGATAGAATTTTGATACCCTTCAGACCTCTGTGTTTGGAGGATGTACTCAATGTCCTGCAGGAGGCCAGGAAACCTAGTACCAGGAAAAATTGTGTATCAAAATGGAAAAGATTCTCCTGGTGGTGCCTCAAGAACAAACAGGACCCTTTTCTTGTTCCAGTACCATGGTCCTTTCTTACTTATGTGAACTTCTACATTCAGGACTGACGTACTCGTCTGTAAAAGTGAATGTCAGCCATCTTCAACTGCCTTCCTTTAGTACCTCCTTTGGCATCTAGGTTAGAGCTAAAACTTTTCTTAACTCATTAACCCTGACTACCATTTCATAGCACCTCTGTGCTTACATCTGAGCATGCTATGAGACATGGAATTTTATGATGTTACCCCCGAGTGCCTTCCACTGGCATGAGGTACTTTCCAGTCCTGTTTCAGCCCCATGTTGTGAAAACTAAGTTGAAAAAGTAACTGAACTTTGCCAGTTACCTTCTCAACTTAGCTTTCACATGAAAGTAACCATATGTTTATATTTAATTTTTTTGAGTAAATTGGATTTTTCACACTAAGCCGTTTCTGCCTGCATTCCCTGAAGCAAGTGGTGGCAGCCAGTCAGAGTAGGGAAATCCAAGCCACAACTTGCACTGCCTTCCGATGAGTCCATGTCTATGATTGGGGTATGTTTTGAGTGTTTGGATGCCACTTCTACATCTCTGATAGCTAATAGTTACGGGTTGCAAGGTAAGTTATTTTGGGTGGCGCACTTAAAGGCATTTGGGGGATTATCAGCAGCAGTATTTTGCGGGGAGATGTTACGTGTATTCAAAACTGGTATCTTCAACAAGGGAGTAGGTAAGGGTGCGCGGCCTAGTATTTGGGATGCTGGAGGGAGTGATGCTGTGTGGTAAACAATGGCATCCTCAACGGGGTCACTGAAGGGATTACGTTGTCTTTGGGTATCCCTCTTGGCAAAGGTCTGAAAGCTGAAGCTTACTGGATGTTCTGTGGATACACCTTGCTTTGATATTAGTCATCGCTCTCTGTGTTTTTTATATGTTAAGTTTGAGTCGGAAGGTGTAATTGTGTATCCAAGTAACTATAGTGTACATTATGTGATAAAGGTTGGATGCTGGACGTGGGGTGATTTTGTAATGGAAACTCTAGCTGCAACGTGAACTCCATCTCCCTAAAATTCAGTTTATATTGTGCCATGCTTCAGACTTTGTTTCTGCATTGAAGAGACTTTTCCTCCAGAATTGTATATAATGAATATTTCCTGTTCGCTGTCATTATGAAATGGTTAGCGTGATAATACATATTTTGAGAGACTCTCATTTTAAAGGTGTCACTGACTTTTTCATTTTACAGTGTTGCCCCTGGTTTTCAAGGCCCTGTAGCGTATTTATAGCTTTTCTTGAGGTTTATAATGGCTTGTGTGCGTAAAGATAGGTAACACAATCTGATGTTCTTCATGTTTCACTGTTGCAGTCATTACATTTGGGTAATCTGCTGGCAGGTTGCCCTCAGTCAGC
Organism: Protopterus annectens; assembly: GCF_019279795.1. Classification (NCBI taxonomy): domain Eukaryota; kingdom Metazoa; phylum Chordata; order Ceratodontiformes; family Protopteridae; genus Protopterus; species Protopterus annectens. The sequence goes on along the minus strand of NC_056727.1, from coordinate 96,699,486 downwards.
CTGAATAACAAAGTCTTGGGTCCTGCATCGGTTGCTGTCTCCTCTTCCATGACGTCAGGTCATCAGGGGTATGAAACATGCAGCCAACGCCATTTTATTCAGTCTTTCTTGCTGCGCAGTGCCCGAAGCAGCAGCAGTTCCCAAGTGCCAGTCGGCCGACTCCTGAAATTTTCGTATTCGAGTTTCAGAACCAAAGTCTTCAAACTAAAGCTAAGTACTCCATTGGGGAAACTTTTTCTTGCTCCTTACCGATGTCAGTAAAAGTTAATAATTGCATTACTTGGGGGAAGCAAATACCTCATAAGGATTTTCATTTGTACTCTATTCCTTGCCTAGGCCCAGATCACAATGTGCCTTGCTGTCAGTTTTGTGCTTGATTTAACCAATGCACTATTAAGTGTCGGTATATTTTTGCTTCTAAATGTTTTGGTTCAAGATTTAATTATCCTGAAATGTCGTCGGTTAGCAATCCGACTACCGGAGTTCATAAAAAACGCAAAGAAAAAGGCAGAGACAGACCGTTGAGGTCCAAAACTGACGACAAAGCTTCTCCTAAGCCAGTCGCCGGTTCACCGGTACTCAGTGAGATGCTTTCGCAGCCCCTGATACCCGCTACTTTTGAGTCACAGGCTTCTACCGAGGCCCATTCGGAGTCCGGCATGCCGCGGGATTCTCAGAGTATTGAACCCGCGGATGTCTCTCGCTTGGATGGGTCCGGAGCCGCTGAGCAGGCACCGGCTTCTGAGGGTGTTTTCAGGCCTCAACATTTTTATATTAAACCGGCGCCAGCAACAAAAACAAGGTCAAAAACAACTTCTATGTCTAATAAACTGACGCATGAGCCACGTGCTCAGGCCCCTATGCCTAAAAAACAGATGATCAAAATGGCTGAGGATTTAATTACCTTGATCAGGGGTTCCCAACCCCCCCGCTACGAGGCCTAGGCAAGGCACTGATTATGAATCTTCAGATCAGGTTTCCATTTCTTCTGATTCATCTTCTGATTAGGAATTTTGTATTCCACCCTATGAGGATTCTGATGCAGAGGAATCCATCCCATCTGCATCTCCTCCTGAGGATTACTCTTTTGGAGAGACTTTGAATACTTTAAGGGAACATTTTCACTGGGAGAGTCAGGACTTCTCTGAATCAAAAAAGAGGCTTAGGGATTTCCTTCTTCCTCAGCATAGGCCTGTGGCAATACCTCCTGTATTAGACATTGTTGATGATGTGTTCTCGGAATCAAGCATGGCTCCTGATTCCCTGCCTCCGACTCCAAGTAAGCCAGACAGATATTACAGGGTTCCTGACTCCCACAAATTTCTTTTAAAAAATCCTGCTGCTGATCCTGAGACTATTTCTCAGGGTACCAAGGGTGTAAAGGCCTCTACAGCCAAAAATCCTACCCCTTCTGATAGAGATTCCAGGGCACTGGATAGATGGGGTGAGAAGGTTTATATGTCTGCAACCTTGGCAATCAGGGCTTTAAACTGCCAGTTTGATATGCTTAAATATCAACAGCATGTTATGAGTTTACTGAAACAGAAAATGATGTTGATTTCTGATGATGTGGAAAATAGAGTTACATGAATTATTGCATTCAGTAGAACAGGTTGGAAAGCATACTTTGCAATGTGGTTTTGATTCCTTGGAGGCCTCTTGTAGGGCTGCCATTACTGGATCTGTGATTAGAAGGCATGCCTGGCTCAAGGAGCAAAATCTGCCTGATCATGTTAAAGCTAAATTGTTGGATGCCCCTTTGCAGCATAATACTCTGTTTGGTAATAAGGCAGAAGAGGTTTTAAAGAAAATGGAAGACGAAGCTAAATCTATACAAACTGTAAAAGATTTCTTGCAAGTGCAGCCACCCAGATTCAATGGGCACTGGCCTACTAAAAATTGGTCCTTTCCTGTGTCCAACAGAGCCACCCAGGGCAAATCCAGGCGCTCAAAAGGCTCCAGATACCAATCACAGGGTTCTTACAGGTCAAAGCAATGGGATGCCTCCACCTCCAAATCTGGAGGAAACAAAGCACAACCCTACAGTAAGCAGCAGTCTCAATGACTTTCCTCTACCATCAACAAGCACTTATCTTTTGGCAGCCCCCTTGGGGGGAAAACTAGCACTTCATGCTCAAAATTGGCAGTTAATTTCCCAGGACAAGTAGGTATTAAACATAATATCCCAAGGGTACAGATTTAATTTCCGTACTTTGCCAATTCCAAATGGATGGCCGGATCTGCCACAAAACCAGTGGGCAGAGGCCCAGAAACAAGTCATGTCCCTCATGGATATGGGGACTATTCAACCTGTTCAATAGCACCAATCCGTGCTCCTGTACTCGGGCAGAACGTAGAATGTTAAACCAACATGAAATTCTCGGCTATAAGAACGCTAAGTGACAGTTTGCTCATAAACACTGTTTTAATGTGTAAAAATCAAATACATCCAAGTTACATCCAGTGGTTAAGCGCTTTCATCTGTCGCAGACAGATTTCATCAGAACCAAGCTTCAGTCTCATTCTCTGACGTTTATAGTTGGATTTTGGCGCCTTTTTTAAAACTTTTAAAAACAAGCTTGTAATACAAAACACTTATTATTTATCAATACTTCTGTACTGATTAAGTAACAACATAATAATACTGAACAATTTTATGACTATGTTTAAAAACATGAGAACCTTGTAAAAAAATGTGTGTATAGATGATTAAAATGACAATAGTAATTCATATGCATTTCCTAACTAATCTATAGCTGCTTATGCTTTATACTCTTAAGCAATCTAATGGTTCAACAACTTCCACACAATGTATGTGTACAACTATGTGACAATCTTACTGAACAGCTGGGTGATATCTAACACTTTAATCACAATATTAGCTATGCTACATAACTCTTACACCAGATTGAGACTCTTTATCAAATGTATATTTTCCTTTTTGATGTATATCATCTGATGACTTATTGCTAAGCTTACCTAAGAATTCCCTAACAATAAAAAAGGTTTCAAGCTAATATATTCATTCAGCCCTGGATATGTGGTGGCATCTAACATTATTTGCCATTTGCTTTCCAGGCATCCCAATTTTGCTTTCCAATTGCCTCTATCCACCGAGCTGTCAACCTGATCCAATATAGCAAATATAAAAATGTGTTCCTTACTGGTAGCCTTCGTGTGTTTGCTCAAGGCATTGTTTTCATCACCTTTTTTAATTTTATAATAATGCTCATAGATTCTGGTCTTAAACTTTCTTTCAGTTTTCCTACATAATATACATTGCATTTTTACACCTAGCGAGATATACAACACCTTGGCTATTGCAATTTCCCTCTTTGAATTTACATACACTGTGGATACTATTTTCCAAAACCACACTTTTTTCTTGGTTGATATACTGACACTGTCTGCATGCTCCACATTTCTTGGTCCCATTTATCCTATATGATTTTCCCCGCCATGCATTGGTACTTATTTCTGTGAGTCTTTTTAAATTCATTCCTGTTTTTAATATTATATTGGGTGTGGAACCAACTGTATTCCGTGCTTCTTCATCCAAATTGAAAATATACCAATGCCTTCGTAATATTTCCTTCACCACATTTGTGTATGGATTGTACATTATTACGCACACTCTTCTATTGAACACTTTGTTTGTATTTTTTACTATCGCTACTTTCCCTAGTAGTGGTTCATATTTCTTACCCCATTGTGATTTTACATAATTTGTCACATCCGTCAGCATGCTGTTGGGGTACCCCCTTTCTTTAAATAACTGGTAGATAATCTCTATTTCTTGGTTCATGATATCCCTAGTGGACGACATGCGAGCAGCCCGTACACACTGTCCCTTAACAATATTCTTGAAAGTGTGTGGTGGATGGTTACTTCCATACTGTATGTAGTCGTTGGAGAATGATGGTTTCCTATATAGTTGAGACACATATCCATTTTCATCAGAACTGATGAAGGTGTCCAAATATGATATTCCCTTTCTTTCTACAGTATGTGTAAAACTCAAAAATTACAAGTTTTAAAAAAGGCGCCAAAATCCAACTATAAACGTCAGAGAATGAGACTGAAGCTTGGTTCTGATGAAATCTGTCTGCGACAGATGAAAGCGCTTAACCACTGGATGTAACTTGGATGTATTTGATTTTTACACATTAAAACAGTGTTTATGAGCAAACTGTCACTTAGCGTTCTTATAGCCGAGAATTTCACGTTGGTTTAACATTCTACGTTCTGCCCGAGTACAGGAGCACGGATTGGTGCTATTGAACTGGTTGGTGAGGCTCGTTTTTGTGTTCTTGGTAGCAGTATGACCGATCCGGCACCGCAGGATACTTTATTGAGCAGAGCGGAGTTAGAGTCATTACAAGAGGAAGTTACCTCGCTGAAGACGGACGTCAACAAACTTTTGGACTTAGTGGGGAAATTGGCAGGGTCAGTGATACCTCTCAACAGTACGAGTTCCCCACATGCCACAGCCAATGGTAAAGGAAGTTTAACACCACCTTTCATCGCCGAAAGGATTGAACTGAACAGTCTGGGGGATATCCCGAATGGGCAACTGCAAGAGAATAGCAAAACTACATCGAGAAAGCAGACGGGTATTGACTTAAAGGAAGTAGGCGATAACATTTTATCAGAAGCCGAATTTACTTTTGATTTCAGCATTTTCCATCACAAAGATGAGCTGGAGAGACTCGGAGCACGACCCAAAGTACGGGACAGGAATAAAACTTATGCAAATGCCATGAAAAAGACTACAATGAACAAGACCAATACAGGTACCATGTTTCTTGATTATTTATTTAGTCCTAACCCATCTTGCAAGGTTAGGAGAAATAATAGGCAATGTTCAGGACAAGATATAAGAAACAATGGTAAATATATGCAAGATTTTTTAAATGATGATTATGTATTTGATGTAAATGGAGTAGATAAAATTAGACATAATAACTATGCATTTGATGAATTTACTAGTAATTTAAAAACAAAAATCAATTCACTGGGTAAAAAGTTAATCCAATTTAAAAGTGTAAAGTTGGATAATGTTTACTTGGAGAAATGTATAGACAACCACATAACACCAAAAGGGTTGCGTTTTTTCAAGCTGCCTTTGGGAATTGAATATACTGAATCAGTAAAAAAAGATTTTGACAAATTGTTTGACATGTTTGGCACTATGTATATGAAATTATTAATGAAATACAATGATGAAAAAAATAGCTAAATTAATTAATGAACTTGAAATGTTAAATGATGAAATAACAAGTGATAATGAATTTGATCAGTGGCAGGAACTTTTTTACAAACAGTTTCAAACAGCCAACTATAGAATAAAGAACATATATAACAGGAAAGTTCATAAGATGGAGAGAGATGTTGAACAGTATAGAATTGGAAGGGCGTACATCTGGCCCCAGGCAGACAAAAAAACGAATAATATGCACCATTATGAACACAGTGAAGGTAAGCATATTCATGATAGACAGGAGACCAATTCAAATTTTCTGGGAGGGCGATTTTTTCCAGCCCCAAAGAGATACCAAAAGAGACAATACTAGACAACAATCTCAAGCTGAATGAGGCCAGGGTGACCCCAAATGAGAATATAATAGAAGGAGAAGGGAGCAGTATGGTGGAAACTAATGAAAATGGTAGTATAGAGGTAAATAAAAGAGGAATTTATCCAAAGATCCATAACTTCAAAGGATTTATGGTATATAACTATACAGACGTGGAAATAACAGAAGAATTATTCTCATTATTTAGTAAAGGGATGAAATTTATACCAACGGGACAGTTTAATGTATTTGACACCATAAAAGAAGTCAAATTATACTGTCGTAGATTGAATTTGGCCTTCCAGTTTAAGGACAATGTGGAAACCTCAGTCTATAAGGTTAACAAATTGGAGAAAAAAAGCACATATATACCCCCCAATAACAGACATGTAGCACTTTATGAACAGGCAGTGTGTAGAGAATTGTATGATTTACATACCAATGTAAGGAAGGGAAAAGGAATGGAAAGTGATTTCAGTGATAATCTTACAAAAAAAGAAAGGAAAATGCTTAAAGACATAGTTTCCAACAAAGATGTCAGAGTCATGAAACCCGACAAGGGAGGGGGGATCTTATTAATTCTTACAAGTGATTATGAGAATAAACTATATGACATCTTGACAAATTCGGGGAACTATGAATTGATTTCACGTAACCAAATCAATATTGGTTACAGGAAGATAGACTTGGTTATAGAAGAGTTTATGTTGGACAGTAGAATTACGGAGGAAGTGTACCAATTTCTCAGGAACGAATATCCTATTTTAGGACACATAATAGGTATTCCAAAGATTCATAAAGACATACAGAATCCTCCATATAGACCAATCATATCAGCTTCCAAGTCCAAAACATTCAATTTGGGTGTATTGGTGGATGAATGGACAAAGAACATCTATCAAAAGGTCCCCCATTTGATTAAAGATTCCTGGCATGTTTTGAATAAATTAAATCAAGATGTATGGGACTCTGAAATTATATTCATCACGGTGGATGTAAAGGATTTATTTTCATGCATACCTAAGGATATAGGATTAGAATATTTCTGTAACAGCTTAAGGAAATATTCTGACTGTACATGGGACAAAATTCAACTTATTATGAGCACCATGGAACTCATTTTGGACCACAATTATATAGAATTCAATGGTGAGATATTCAGACAAACTAATGGAGTTGCCATGGGTGCATCTTGTGCACCCATATATGCAAACTTAGTAATGCTTGAATGGGAAAACCAGTACATTTTCACAAGTGAGTACTATAAGCAAATGTTACTGTATACTCGTTTTTTGGATGATATATTCATTGTATGGAAAGGAAATATGGAAACTATCCCATTATTCATTCAATATATTAATTCCACAACGGAATTTTTGAGTTTTACACATACTGTAGAAAGAAAGGGAATATCATATTTGGACACCTTCATCAGTTCTGATGAAAATGGATATGTGTCTCAACTATATAGGAAACCATCATTCTCCAACGACTACATACAGTATGGAAGTAACCATCCACCACACACTTTCAAGAATATTGTTAAGGGACAGTGTGTACGGGCTGCTCGCATGTCGTCCACTAGGGATATCATGAACCAAGAAATAGAGATTATCTACCAGTTATTTAAAGAAAGGGGGTACCCCAACAGCATGCTGACGGATGTGACAAATTATGTAAAATCACAATGGGGTAAGAAATATGAGCCACTACTAGGGAAAGTAGCGATAGTAAAAAATACAAACAAAGTGTTCAATAGAAGAGTGTGCGTAATAATGTACAATCCATACACAAATGTGGTGAAGGAAATATTACGAAGGCATTGGTATATTTTCAATTTGGATGAAGAAGCACGGAATACAGTTGGTTCCACACCCAATATAATATTAAAAACAGGAATGAATTTAAAAAGACTCACAGAAATAAGTACCAATGCATGGCGGGGAAAATCATATAGGATAAATGGGACCAAGAAATGTGGAGCATGCAGACAGTGTCAGTATATCAACCAAGAAAAAAGTGTGGTTTTGGAAAATAGTATCCACAGTGTATGTAAATTCAAAGAGGGAAATTGCAATAGCCAAGGTGTTGTATATCTCGCTAGGTGTAAAAAATGCAATGTATATTATGTAGGGAAAACTGAAAGAAAGTTTAAGACCAGAATCTATGAGCATTATTATAAAATTAAAAAAGGTGATGAAAACAATGCCTTGAGCAAACACACGAAGGCTACCAGTAAGGAACACATTTTTATATTTGCTATATTGGATCAGGTTGACAGCTCGGTGGATAGAGGCAATTGGAAAGCAAAATTGGGATGCCTGGAAAGCAAATGGCAAATAATGTTAGATGCCACCACATATCCAGGGCTGAATGAATATATTAGCTTGAAACCTTTTTTATTGTTAGGGAATTCTTAGGTAAGCTTAGCAATAAGTCATCAGATGATATACATCAAAAAGGAAAATATACATTTGATAAAGAGTCTCAATCTGGTGTAAGAGTTATGTAGCATAGCTAATATTGTGATTAAAGTGTTAGATATCACCCAGCTGTTCAGTAAGATTGTCACATAGTTGTACACATACATTGTGTGGAAGTTGTTGAACCATTAGATTGCTTAAGAGTATAAAGCATAAGTAGCTATAGATTAGTTAGGAAATGCATATGAATTACTATTGTCATTTTAATTATCTATACACACATTTTTTTACAAGGTTCTCATGTTTTTAAACATAGTCATAAAATTGTTCAGTATTATTATGTTGTTACTTAATCAGTACAGAAGTATTGATAAATAATAAGTGTTTTGTATTACAAGCTTGTTTTTAAAAGTTTTAAAAAAGGCGCCAAAATCCAACTATAAACGTCAGAGAATGAGACTGAAGCTTGGTTCTGATGAAATCTGTCTGCGACAGATGAAAGCGCTTAACCACTGGATGTAACTTGGATGTATTTGATTTTTACACATTAAAACAGTGTTTATGAGCAAACTGTCACTTAGCGTTCTTATAGCCGAGAATTTCACGTTGGTTTAACATTCTACGTTCTGCCCGAGTACAGGAGCACGGATTGGTGCTATTGAACTGGTTGGTGAGGCTCGTTTTTGTGTTCTTGGTAGCACTATTCAACCTGTACCAGAAAAGGAAAAAGGACAAGGTTTTTATTCAAGACTTTTCGTGGTACCCAGAAAAGACAATTCATGGCGTCCAATACTGGACTTATCGATTTTGAACACATTCCTGGACATTCCAAAATTCAAAATGCTGACTTTACAACAGCTACTACCTATGCACGGCAGGAATGCTTGGTTAGTAACTCTAGACTTAAAAGAGGCATACCTGCATATCCCAATAAGGGAATCATGCAGAAGATACCTCCGCTTCAAAGCAGGTTTTTTACATTACCAATTCTCTGCACTGCCCTTTGCCGTTTCTACTGCACTCAGGGTCTTTACAAAGTGCCTGGCACCAGTAATTGCATTCTGCAGACAAAGAAACATTCAAATTTATCCTTATCTGGGCGATTGTCTCATTCAAGCAGAGGACAAGGACACTCTTCTTCAACATCTGGCATTTGTAAAAAGGCTTCTAGCATGCCTAGGGTACACCATAAACGAAAAGAAATCACAACTGGTACCCTCTCAAATAATTTCATTCCTGGGTGCAAGCTTGAATACAACTGCCCAGATGGCTTACCTCATGCCAGACAAAGAAAGGCAACTGACAACATACTTCAAACAAATGGTAATAAAAACCCAGTTATCTGCAAGACAAATTCTGCAGGCTTTGGGGTTCATGGCATCCTGCATTCTACCAATTCCATATGCGAGACTGCATATGAGAAAACTTCAATGATACCTCAAATGTTTATGGAGTCAACATTGTCACAGTCTGGAAACAATGATTCCTCTCATTCCCTGCCTACAACAGGAGTTTTTTTGGTGGGCAGAGACATGTCACCAAAACAAGGGACTGTCATTCACTCTACCCCCTGCCACCCAAACCTTAACTACAGATGCATCAGATTATGCTTGGGGGGCCCACCTGGCAGGGAGATGCTTTCAGGGCAAATGGAGCCCAAACCAAATGCATCTGCATATCAACCAGAAAGAGATGCTAGCTGTTCATAATGGTCTGACAGCCTTCAAGAACTTACTTCATCCAGGACAACTACTGATGAAGACGGACAACACTACAGTTATGTGGTACATAAACAAGCAGGGGGGGGGGGTATACATTCCTACCCCCTTTGCAGAATAGCCATGGACTTGTGGAAAACGGCCTTGACTTACCAAATACATCTTCAAGCTCAATTCCTGCCAGGAAAGCAAAATATTCTGGCAGACGACCTAAGCAGAAATCGTATAGACCCACACAAATGGAAACTCGCTCCACAAATCTTCAGCATGTTAACACAGAAATGGGGGAGCCCAGACATAGATCTATTTGCCTCTCCAAAATTATCAGTTGGACATATTCTGCACAAGAACTCATCACAAAAAAGCATGGAAAGTGGATGCCCTATCCTTCAGCTGGAAAAACCTATCAGTCTATGCCTTTCCCCCTCTGCCTCTACTCTCCAAGGTCTTACTAAAAGTCAGACAGGAAAAAACAAAAATTATCCTAATTGCTCCGGACTGGCCTCACCAGCACTGGTACCCACTTCTAAGGAATATGTCACCTTCCTCAAATACCTCATCTACTGTCTCAGCAGAACTATCAAATTCTGCACACTCAGCTCCAAACTCTGAATCTTGCAGCATGGCTAATCAACTAATTATTCAAACAACACCTCTCAGTAAATCTGTGATGGATGTCATTTTGGAAGCCAGAAGGTCTAGTACTAGAAAATCTTATGCTGATAAATGGAAGAGATTCTGTGCTTGGAACCAAGCACAAGGAATAGACACAGCAAAGTCCAATATTCCTCAGATTTTACAATATTTGACTGAGATGCTTGACAAGGGCTTATCTTTTTCTTCAAAAAAATCCATGCCTCTGCCGTCTCAGCTCATTTCAACAGAGAGCCTCCCATCTTTTCTCATCCTCTGCTTAAACAGTATCTTAGAGGGGCCAATAATTTAAGGCCTCCCAGAAGATCACCAACTCCTGCATGGGACCTCAATTTTGTGCTGGAAAAACTCAACCTGCCTCCTTTTGAACCAGCAGCTACTGTGGATATAAAATTTCTATCTTGGAAAACAGCTTTTCTCTTTGCAGTCACTTCAGTAAGAAGGGTTTTAGAACTACAGGCTCTCATGGCAGTGGAGCCTTTTATTATATTTTACCCGGACAGCGTGTCCCTCAGGACCAATCCTTCTTTTATGCCTAAGGTGGTATCCAGTGTGGCTCTTAACCAGACCATTCACCTGCCAACATTTTACCCAAATCCGCAGAACAAGGGGGAGCGGATTCTGCATTCATTGGATGTACACAGACAACTAAGATTCTACTTAAACGGGACCAAATCTCTAAGAAAGTCTGAGCAACTACTGGTAGCATTTGCTGCAGGGTAGAGGGGAAGGCTATATCAAACCAGACTATTTCTAAGTGGATAAGCCACTGCATTCGTTTCTGCTATTTGCAGCATGGTAAACCTGTGCCCAAGGGGATCAGATCAGATTCCACCAAGGCTGCCGCTACTTCAACAGCTTTTCTCAGAGGGGTCCCAACCAAAGACATTCTAGAAGCTGCTACTTGGAGCTCTGTTCATACCTTCACAAAGCATTATCATTTACCTCTCTTCTCCAAATCCAGGGCAGGCATTGCCACTGCAGTCCTGCAAGGCCTTATAGCTGCTCCTAATGCTTTTTAGTTCCATCCTCCCATCCATAGCTTTGGGATTCTACCCAAATATAATGACTGCAACAGTGAAACACGAAGACCATAGTACAGTTGTGTACACTTACCGTAAATGTAGATGTTTGAGTGCATTCACTATTGCAGTCCGGGTTACCCACCTGGCATCCCTCTTGCTATACCTTTTCTTTCCTTCACTATACTCAAAAGCCTTTGTGTTGTATTTGCTTTTAGTTGAAGGCAAAGTTTATGTTTCTAAAAGTCCATCTATATATTTACTGTTTATTTATATATATATATATTTATGCTCCCCATTTGGGAGGCACCTGACATCTGGGGCAAGAAAAACTGAATAAAATGGCGTTGGCTGCATGTTTTATACCCCTGATGACCTGACGTCATGGAAGAGGAGACAGCAACCAATGCAGGACCCAAGACTTTGTTATTCAGGCCGACTGAGGGCAACCTGCCAGCAGATTACCCAAATGTAATGACTGCAACAGTGAATACACTCGAACATCTACATTTATGGCAAGTGTACACAACTGTACTTTAAGACCTATAGGGTTTAACTAGGAACTACCTTTGTTAACCATAGCACACAGCTTCCATCTCACTTATTTGGTTGGCTGTTACCCATATTTATTTTATAGTATAACAAATTATTTTTAAGATTCATTATACATATAAAGCTGCTGGTTATTGTAAGGATGCATGTGTGACTTTTTTTTAAGTACTATATTTAATGGTCGTCACAACTGAATGTGGTGTGTTTGCTGATTGTGCATCTAGAGCTGTTTGTTTAAAATGCATTTTTTTTCTGTGTAGTTTACTCCATTCCACTGCAATGTAGGAAGTCAAAGTTGCACTCAATTGCTCATAGGTGATTATTAGGCTAATGGCACAAAAGCCTTTACAAGTCTAGCCAATAATACCTATGATATAACAGTATTGTATCTTAATTCCCCAGATATGAGATGGGGTAGTATCACAGTAGTGGGTCTTAATATTTTGATGCAGCTCTCTTGCTGTGCCTTGGCTGCACTTTGCAGTTTTGCTAAACTGTTTTGGTAGGTAGAGTTGCTATAGTGCACTTGGAAATGAAGCTTGGGTGACACTGATGTTTTGGTTAAGTTCTGTAGATTGGAGCTCACTCCTTTCCTTTCAAAACTTGCTTTATGTAGTGGTTCAGTTTCTTAACTGTGGATTGCAAGTGCAAAGTAGTGGAATTTCAGAAGCTCTGATAGTTAAATGCAGGGGGAACTGAATAGTCTGCCCATTCGATCTGAATCAATCAAATTTGTTTGTTCACTTTTTAATGACATTATTTGATTACTGTTAACTGTAACTTTTCAGCTTTTCTTGCTTCTGAAATTATTTTAACTTAGGCTGAGGTCTGCTTTGCTTCTTGAGTGTTCTGTGAGCCCTCCCCCATAAGGCAAGACACCCCACAATCCAACATTTTAGTCATTGGAGACTCCATCATGAGACACACTGATGTCCCTCTCACCAGGCTGAGTAAGGATAAAGTTATGGTCAGCTGCTTATCAGGGACTAGGATCTGCCACATTACACATGCACTTGGGTCATTGAACCACAATTGACAATATGACTCGTAGTCCATGTGGTAGTAAATTACATGAGATGTACCTCCCTAGACTATATGAAGAGATGCATCTTGGAGCTCCCGGAATGTGTCTCAGGCTGGTATGAGCCCAGCTTTGAGCAGTATTTTACCTTCTCCAAGGACGATGCCACAATATGAACAAAAGATGACTGACTTTAATAATGGCTTCGTTTCTGGTGTCATTCTAAGGGGGTGCAATATTTGTCAGCATGGAGGGAGCTGGTCAACAGGACACACTGCTTTGCCAGGGATGGTCTGCACCTCTCCGCTTTAGGCTTTTGAAATATTAGCTAAAACATTGTCTTCCCTCATAGTGATTTTTTTAGGCAATGCCAAACTGAAACTACTTTCGACATAGCAAATTAAAACCGAGAAAATCTAAAGGTGTTACTACTCAGTGCTAGGATGCTGAACAGAAAAACTCGACTCCCTAGACGCTATCTCTACCTTAAAGAATGCTGATGTCTGTGCGGTCACTGAGACTTGGTTTAAAGCCACAGAGAGCACACCAACAGTGCAAGGTTATAATGACTTCCACACATGTAGGCCAGCTACTTCACAGGCAGGGACTAAAGGTGGAGGTGTTTCTGTTTACATCAAAAATAAATATACTTCAAGGCTGGTCAAACAGGACAATGCACTTGAGCTGCTCCATGTTCAAATCACCATAGGTAAATCCAGTACCACTTCCTTGCAAGCTGTAGGTCCCCCCTCTATGACCCAGGAAACCCATAACCATGTATTTAAACTTATTAGAAACACTAACCATCCAATCCAATAACCATATTCATGGGTGACTTTAACCACTATTAACTGGGAATCCTATACACCACCAAATGTACATGCACAGAGATTAATTGATTCCCTGGTAAAGTCAGACCACAAAATGGTCTCCTTTAAAGTAAAAGTAAAACCTGGACCCCCCAGCTAAACCTGGAATTATCAGGAACTATTCTAAGGCTAACCTCCTGTTGTTAAGTGAGAACCTGGCAAAATGTCAAGCCCCATAAACCCTGAGAACACTGCTGCCTATGCAGAACTGTTCACAGAAACCCTGTACAAGCATGTTAATAGCTGTATAGGGGCAGCTGTACCCACTAGAAAGAAGTACGGAACTAACTCAAAAAAACAAGCCATCCTGGAATTACTATTTAACTGTAGCTTCCAAACAGGCTTCGTGTCTCCTCCTCCCACAAAACACAAATACATGCGAGAGATGCAACTATACGGCCAAACTGGAGGCTGAGCTCTCTCAACACAGGACTGGCAAGACCAGTCAGGAGGAGAAGGTTACCACACACACTATAGACCCAGTCTCACATAGCACCATTACAACCTCAAATCATACACATAAACACACAAAGACATACTCGGAGGCTCTGATCAAAAATCTACCAAAACAGCAGAGGCCACCAAAGCAGACACCCAAACAACCACCACCTCAGAACACAACACCTGCAACACATAGACCTCACAGTCAGAGTGTCAAACAGTCACAGCCCTTAAGGCCAAACACAATGCCAGACACACTAGTCATTGGTGACTCCATAGTCAGACACACTGACGTCCCGCCACCAGACTGAGTAAGGAGAAGGTCACAGTAAGCTGCCTGTCGGGCGCTAGAATCCGCCACATAACGCAAGCACTCAGGTCTCTCAACAGCAAGTACAAATATGACTCAATCATTGTCCACGCTGGTGTAAACGACCTGAGACGTACCTCCTTGGACTACATGAAAAGAGACATTGAGGAGCTCTCTGATTATGTAGCCCAGGCAGGTATGACCCTGACCTTGAGCAGTATCCTACCTTCACCAAGAGTGATGCCACAATACAGAGATAAGATGATCAGCTTTAACAATTGGCTTAAACACTGGTGTCATTCAAAGGGGATCCAGTATCTGTCTGCCTGGGATGACATGCTGGACAAGCCACGCTGCTTCAAGGGACGGCTTGCACCTGTCACCCTGGGATTCCGGATATTGGCAAAGGCTCTTGCCACCCCATAGTGCCTTTTTAGGCAAGGCTCAAATTCTAAACCTACCACCCTAGAACACAAAAAGGAAAAAACTAAGGGTAATGCTGCTCAATGCCAGAAGTCTCAATCTCAAAATGCACGCACTCGAGGCCCTTCTCAGTATGGAGAACATCGATGTCTGTGCTGTGACAGAAACCTGGTTCAAGGCTCCTGAGAGCACCCCAGCTATCAGGTTTTACCTCATATCATGCGTTCCGCCCCAAAATCCGGACAATACCAAGAAAGGAGGGGGTATCCATATTCATCAAGGACACCCACACCTCAAGACTGGTGGCAACGCACGATGCATCGGAGACCATCCAGGTGCAATTAACCATAGGCAAGACTGATCTGCAAATTGTAGCATGTTACAGGCCACCCTCACAAACTCAGGAACCTCACATGGCCTTCCTGAAAACACTAGAGGGGATAAATGTATCACCAAACACCATCATACTAGGTGACTTCAATTACCCTAATATAGACTGGGAACACTACTCAAGCCCAAACACCCTAGCCCAAAAGTTCCTGGAATTCATAAACTCAAATGCCATGGAACAACTAGTCACCATCCCCACAAGAGGAGATAACATACTTGATCTCATCATCATGAACATGGGAGCACAATGTTCATCACCGGAAGTATACCCCTCACTGGTGAGATCAGATCACAAACTAATCTCGCTGGAGGTCCTCATCCCACCCCACCTGAAATAAAAAAGACCACAGTAAAGAACTTCTCAAAAGCCGCCTTGACACTTCTAAACACTAGTGTGGTCTCCTTTAAGGCCCCGAGCCATGGAAAACAGTACTCAAGCCGCTGAATCACTTACATACGCCTTCTACCAGCACCTGCAGGACTGCATGGATAAGGCAATCCCAAACAAAACAAAGACTCTTAGTACCAAAGGCAAGCGTCCACTCTGGTGGACCCCAGCCATAAACAAACTCTACAATAAAAGGAGGAAGCTACTACAAGATAGAGCAAAATCCTTAAAAGGTAAGACACCCTTGATCACTATAAGTAAAAAACTAAGAGCTCTCATAAAATCATCCAAAGCAAATTTCGAGAGGAAAAATAGCTAAAGACTCAAAAGACAATCATAAGGCCTTCTTTAGCTATGTTAGAAACCTAGGAGGAAACTCCCAGATATGCTCAGAACTAGTTCAAAATGATGTGAAGATTACTGATCCTACAGACATTGCCAACATACTGGCTGACAGGTTCAGTGCAAACTTATCCCTCCCCAAAAGGAGAGATATCTATACCAAACGATTGCAGCCCCCAAACATCTCCAGCGCCCAAGTGAGAACTGCTCTCTCCAAAGCAAAAACACAGCATCCATGGGACCTGATGGTGTCCCCGGCTGTGTGCTCCACGAACTCAATGAGGAATTAAACCCACAGCTAGGACATCTGTTTAATCAAAGTCTTACCTCTGGATACGTACCCAGGGAGTGGCGCACTGCAACTGTGGTCCCACTTCACAAAGGCGGTGCCTCCACCGACCCTGGAAATTACCGGCCCATTAGCTTGACAAGCCTTATCTGCAAAGCCATGGAGAGGATCATAATGGACCTCATAAATAAAGACATAGGGAATTTGCAGACTTTGGATCCAACCCAGTTTGGCTTTGTCAAAGGCAGATCATGCCTTTTAAACTTGGTTGACTTCTTCAAAACAGTTACCAAAGCCATTGACGAGGGAAAGGCAGCCCATACAGCCTACCTCGATCTGGCTAAGGCCTTCGATACAATACCCCACTCGGGTATCATTGAAAAACTCATCAGCTTAAATGTTAACCCATACATCACAAGATGGGTTGCAAACTGGCTGAGTGACAGAACCCACAGGGTCAGAGTTGCTGGCGCCATGTCAGACTCAAAACCTGTCACAAGTGGTGTCCCACAGGGCTCAGTCCTGGGCCCACTCTTGTTTGGCATCTACTTTTCCGAAGTACAAGCAAACACAGGAGGGTTATGGCTGACAAAGTTTGCAGATGACTGCAAACTGGGCCATAGTAGAAAACACATCTGACACAGATATCCTTCAGAAGGGTCTCACAGAAACGGATAACTGGTGCCAGAGCCACGGCCTGAAGTTAAATGCCAAAAATGCATAGTCATACCCTTTGGGAAAAACAAGGTTACCCCTAGCTACCAAATAGGTGGCAATCCACTGAGCACAGAAGAAGTTATCAGGGACCTGGGGACCCAGGTTGATAGTAGTCTGTCATTCGACACCCATGTAGCTAAAGTAGTTAGGAAGACCTTCTACATTGCCCACCTTATCATGAAGGGATTCTCATCTAGATCAAGGGAGGTCATAGTCTCCCTTTACTCATCACTCATCAGACCAATGATTGAGTACAATGCCCCATTTGGGATGTATCTGACCCGACACTTGCAGCAGCTGGAGAGGCCACAAAAGTTCCTCACCAAAAGGATAAAGGGTCTCAAAAATCTGTCCTATGCTGCCCGACTGAAAGAACTCCAGCTCTATTCAGTCGCTTACCGCTTGCTCAGAGGTGACCTTTGCCTAACATACAAGGCCATGTCAAACCCAGATTTGATGAATATGCTTCACCTCAAAAAATCTAGATCCATCTGAGCCACAAGGGCGGGAGACTCAAACCTCGACACGGCTATTAATAGGACGTGCTGGAGGGATAGATTCATCACCCAAAGACTCCCTATGCTGTGGAACAAAATCCCGGTACATGTGAGGCAGAGCACCTCGCTGGCCTTGTTCAAGAGAAATCTTGACCAATGGATGGGAGATCGCAGATATACCCCAGGGATTACCTCAGTGTCACTGCTCGACAGAGGCACAGCAAAATAATGGGTATAGTTCCCCATACTAAAGGGGTGGCGTAAGCCACAAAACGATGGGCTAGGCTTGTAAATGCCCTCGGGCAGATAGCCTAGTATGAACCTATGAACCTATGAATGGAGAAAGGCTGCTGTCATCCCTCTGCACAAAGGTGGGCCATCTACAGACCCTGTAAACTACAGACCCATAAGTCTCACTAGTCTTGTATGTAAAGCCATGGAAAGAATCATCATGGAAATGATCAACAGAGATATAGTAAACCTTCTTGACACTGGACCCAACCCACTTTGGTTTCGTCAAGGGCAGGTCATGCCTACTCAACCTGGTGGACAACTTTGAGAAGATCACTAAAACAATGGATGAGGGCAAAATTGTTCACACTGCTTACCTTAACCTGGCCAAGGCATTTGACACAGTACCCCACTCGGGCATTTTTGACAAACTCAAGAGGTTAGGTATAAACCCATATGTCACCCAGTTGATAGCCAGCTGGCTTACAGGACCCAGGAAGTTAGAATTGGGGAGTCCACCTCTACAAAGAGGCCAGTCACAAGTGGAGTCACTCGGGGATCAGTCCTTGGACCGCTCCTTTTTGGCATTTACTTCTCAGAAGTCAAGGCCAATGTCAGTGGTTTCTGGCTGACTAAATTTGCAGATGATTACAAATTAGAAGCCATCATTGATCTCACACTGACACAAGTGCTCTCCAGGAGGGACTGACACAGACAAACAACTGGTGTCAGAGCTATGGACTAAAACTAAATGCCAAGAAATGCATAATAGTATTCTTTGGGCAGACGTCTATCCCTGGTATCTGTCATATTGACAACACACCCCTTAGAGCTGACCTAGTAGTCAGGGACTTATAGACACACATAGATAGTAATCTAGCATTTGACCATTACATGTCTGCAGTGGTGAGGAAATCATTCTATGTTGCACAATTTATAAATAAAGGTATGGCATTTAAGTCCATAGAAGTCATTGTTCCACTGTATTTGGCATTTATCAGACCTATCATTGAGTACAGTGCTCCCTTTGGTGTGTACCTAAGCAGGCATATCCAACTGTTGGAACATCCACAGAGGTTCCTCACTAAAAGAATACAGGGTGTAAGCAAAATGTCAATGCAGACCTCCTTTGTCTTTCTTTTGTATTTAGATGAGATGAGCTTCAGAAAGTTATGCAAGGATGAGCTTCTTGTTCACATTTAAAATTGCTTAATGGCTTACTCATTTTATGTTACCATTATGTCCGAGTGTGTTTGCAGTCTATTTCTTTGTGTGTGTGTGTGTGTGTGTGTGTGTGTGTGTGTGTGTGTGTGTGTGTGTGTGTGTGCTTGCTATTGTGCACTGTCTATATGTCTTTCATTTTAAGTCATGAAGTTAAGTTATATAAGCTTATTTTTGTAAGTATTAAGCATGCCCATTATTTATTTTATTGTTAGACTGAAAGCTTATTTTCAAAATTCACTTCCAAACTCCCTACAGCTCCTTCCTACTCCTGTCTGCTTCACCATACACCTAATAACCTACCAGCATCAGCACCATGAATGCAAATGAGTTGGTTCAACAATTAACTTATCCCGTTTAGTGTTAGGCTTTGCCCATCTCATGCTTGATAATTATATATTACCTCTAGTGAGAATAACTGAGATAATACCATAGATACTTTGAGGGAACCCATATGTGGGATAAAGCATTTAGGAGCTACCTGTGTCCATTAGTAATACAGGGGGCAGATTTGGGGTACATTTTCTATTGTCTATCCATAGATCCAAGTTGCACTTGAATATGGACAGGGATGACATTTGTTTTGCATGGATGGAGAATCTGTTCCAGAGCATTTGGATCCTCTATGAGATGTACCTCTTCCCCCAAACTGTCCTGTTAAAGTTGCAGAAGAGATTTAGATCCCTAGACCAAGTATTTCTGATATTATTTGACTTGCTGTTGTGCATTAGGTCCATCATTGTTGGTTTGGAGGAAGACTTGTATGATATTCACAAGTCACCTCTTAGCAGTCTGTAGGATACAGAGTATGGTGACAGGACATATTATTTTGGCTTTTTATTCTTTTATTAAGGTATTTCTGTGGATATTCCAGTTGTTGCATGCTTCTGGACAGATACGTGCCAAAGAGGGCTTTATAATCAATGATTGGCTTAATGAGGACTGAGTAAAGGGGGACAGTGACATTTCTAGGTCTAGTCACAGTCCGTTTAGCTGTGATCAAAAATTACGTGGCTGTCAAAATAAGTTTCCAAATTCCAAACAACTGGGTCAGCTTTTGGGAGGGTATTGTCAATGTGGTAGTTCCTCAGGGTAGACAAGTTCCCAAAGGATATGGTACATTTTTTGACATTTAGTTTCAGACCATGGTTCTAGCACCAGTTACTTGTTTGGAACAAACCTTTACTACAGGATGGCTAAATCATTTGAGGATTTTATAGGCTCTTAGCTTGTAGTTTTCTGCAAGCATGTCAGCCAGAACCTTTTAGCAATTTTTTTTTAACTTCAGAGAAGTAGATGACAAACAGGAGAGGTCCCAGCACTGAACCCTAGGGGACTCCAATGGTAAATGGTCTCTTTGAGGAGATAACTTCCTGTATTTTGATCTCCTTCATTCTATCTGTGAGCTTGTTGGCAATCCAGCAGATGATGTAGGGATTAGTTCCTGGTTTATTTAGATTTTCTACTATGTCCGAGTGGCAGATAGTGTGTCAAAAGCTTTGGCCAGTTTGAGGCATGCAGTGTGTACTGTTTTACTTTCATTCATTGCTTTAATAAAATTTTCATAGAAATCCACCAGGTTGAGTAAGCATGTCCTGCTTTTGATGAATCTAAATTGAGATAAGTCCAGGGTTTGGAGGATTCCTATGTCCTTATTGTTAAGTTCCATGATAAACCTTTCCTTGGTTTACATGTGGCTTACATATGAGGCTGATCAGACTTATTGGTCTGTAATTGTCTGGGTCTGGGAATGGTCCTCCCTAATGTAGGGGAATGACTGTATCTGTTTTCCATTCAGTTGATACAAAACAGGTATGGCTGCTGAAGAACTGTTTGAAGAGAATAACTATCCTGAACTAAATGTATTTGCTGTTGTCATTCATGTGTAGAATTTAGATGACAGGAAGGGTTAAGTAATATAGAAATGTTATAACATTTACTGTACTACTCCTGGCATTTCCTGACAGATATTAGTGATTCAGTCTTACAGTATACTTGCACCATGAATGTAATGTTTGCTCAAAAGGTTATGTGGAGCAATTATCACCTTTGTATGAGCATGCAGAATCTTGCTGTAAAGATGTGCAGGTCATTATCACATTATTTGTGCAGTTACAGTATAACACTGAGTCATTATCACTTGTCAAGTAAACCCATTGGCAGCTGTCACTATTATTCACATTTCTGAAAGTCATGATCACATTGCAATCACAGATGTGGGGGACAGTCCATATATTTTTGAGTGCCACTGATATTTTTCATACTTAGTTGTATAAGTTTGCTAAAGAACTTGTCAACATGTTGAGTAAAACCTCATGTTAAAACTGTCTGTATGAAGTATGAGACTTAGGATATTTTTTTCATATTTTGGTAACTATCTTTGTCAAGGAACATGTTAATATGCCAGGTAGTATCTCATTTTGAAGACAGTGCTAGTACTTACAAGATGTAAAAATAACTGTATCTGTATTTCGTGCACATGTACAGAAATAACAGTTTGATTAGGACCATGGTTATGAGAATTATATTTTTTCATATTTTGCTAAATAACTTTGTCAGGAAACATGTCAACAAGCTAAGTAATACCTCATTTTGAAGACATTATTAGTAGTTACAGGATGGAAAAAGACATTATTACTTGTAGTATATAAATCTGTGTTTTTGTGAGTGCAAACTCATCTTGAAAAAGCCTGGTACTGATCCAGGCGAAAGCGCTTGATCTCATATGTTTTTCGTCTTTTATTTTGAATAAATTTGGCAGTGAGTTACAGTTGAACTGGTTCGCTTTTCTCCTTTGCTCTGGATTTTGGTATTCATTGGTTTGGAGTTTTTTTTGGTTTCTTCGGTTCTTGTTTGATCCATGGCTGAAGGGGTTGATCGATCCAGCTTTTCGGATACACCGTTACTTCTAAGGGACGAAGCGGAAGATGCACCAGTCACTCGGGGTGAATTCAAGCAGGTGCTGTCCCTTTTAACGCAATTAACTAATGCATTAAGCACTAAGACCACTGGGCTCGAGGTTTTGTTACCGGGTAATCAAGAGAACAGACCTGGTTTAAACACAGCAGTAACATCGGAGACTGGTTTCAAAGTTCCTCTCTTAGCGGAAGTTCCTGGCGGGATTCCATTGGGTAGCACCGATCCACAGGAGCAACAAGCTAGAACTCAAGGTGTAAGCAACACCAGAAATGGCAACGCGAAAAAGGATTTTAACTTTACTACATGGACTGAAAAGCTATTCCTCTTCAAACAAGGTACCTTTGTTAGCAGTAATTCTGACAATTGTGCTGAGCGTAATTTTAAAACTTTAAATAATAAGTTATATGCATACAAAAGTATGCAATTGGAGATTGATTACTTAAAGGAATGTCTGCGAGTGCAGCATGTCCCTAAAGGACTACGCTGCTACAAATTCCCCAACAACGCTGTGGCTGGTTCTCGTCTTTACCATAATTTAGTAAAAATTTTCGATAAAGTAGGGCTGGAAATGATAGAATGCATGGTTAAGGACTATGAAGAAAAGGCTGGTACTCTGCTTCAAGAAGTGACAGTGCTTAACGATTCCGTTGTAAAGAGTAAAAACTTCCTGTCTGTTAAAAGGGAGTATGATAATGTCTTTAATGAGGTGGACCAATTTTGTATCAAGATAGTGAATCGTAAAATTAGGAAACTTGAGCGTGATCTTGTGGAATACAGGGAAGGTACTGCCTACCCATTGTTGAGTAGGAATAGGCAAGATGCAAGGCTAAACACTGATGCGAATAATGAGGTAAATTTTAATGATAATGACTCTGTTCCAGCCCCAGATTTGCCTAGGAGGAGTGAAAGACTTGCCCAAAAGAACAATCAAGATGGTCCTTCGGATTTTTATTATCCCCAGGGCAGGGCAGGGGGGAGACAGACTATGTACCAACCACAGGGCTGGAACAGAACACGGAGATAAGGGGTATGAATTGTACAATTATTTGTACCCCTTCCAACCATTTATCTGAAACTGTTCATGGTGAATGTGTGGTAGTGAGAAAGGGTAATTTTTGTATCTACAGTTTTACTGATGTTAAAGTGACTAATGATTTTTTTGAACTCTTCACCAGAGGTTTTCAGTTTGTACCCAAACGCAATGTTGATTTAACTTGTGTCTTGGTGGACCTAAAAATGTTTACCAGACGTTTGAATCTTGCTTTGTATTGTAAAGATCAAACCCAGATTGTGGAGGGGCTATCTAGACCTAGTACTTTTAATCCGCCTTTGAATCCATTTCTAAAAGTTTTTGAGGAATTGGTAGAAGCTGATTTAAGAAATCTTTGCACTAATAGGGCACACACTTCATACTCCAACTTGAACCAGGATTTAAGCCAATTAATAGACAGGTTCAGAGAAGAAGACATCAGGGTGATGAAGCCGGACAAGGGTGGTGGCACTGTTTTAATGTACAACATGGTATATGATACATTCATTTACAACATGTTACAGGATACCGAACGATATGAATTAATTTCCAGAAATTAGTTGAATTTAGCACACTCCAAAATTAGTTTTCTGCTTATGGATCATTTGTTACAGGGAGCCATTAATGAGAAGTTGTTCAATTACCTCTATGTTAAGAACCCAAGAATCCCGGTGATATTTGGGATTCCTAAGACCCACAAAGGCTTAGCTCCACTAAATTTTAGACCTATTGTTGCAGGAGCCGGTGGTATAACTGAACCACTGGGCAAATTCATTGATTTCACCATTAACGAATTTGCATTTTCACTGGACCATGTGTGCAAGGACTCGTGGGAATTTTTGAAAGGTATCCAGAAAGAATTATTTAAGCCTGACCTACTAATGGTCACTATTGACATAGCGGAGTTATTTCCCAGCATTCCCCACAATTTAGGTTTGGAATGGTTTAATGACACATTAGCGGCTATGTCGAACCTGGATGGCAATACCATTGGATTATTGGTGGAATTTATGGAAATTATATTAGAAAATAATTTCATCTATTTCAGTGGCGAGTTTTTTAAGCAGAAAAAGGGTGTAGCAATGGGGACTGCTTGTGCCTCCAGCTATGCCAATATTGTTTTGCACCATTGGGAGAGTGAATTTATTTTCTCCACACATTGGGTCAGGTTCATTAGTCATTACAAAAGATACCTGGATGACATATGTTTGCTCTGGAATGGTACTTTGGACCAATTTCTCGATTTTATGGATTATATTAACTCCACCACCTTTTTCTTGAAATTCACATACAATGTAAGTCATGAATCCCTGAACTATTTGGACATTACTCTTTCCAAGGACATTTACAATGGTTTTTTCCAGTCCAAAGTTTATAGAAAAGAGTCCTTTTCAAACTCCTATTTACACTTTGACAGTGGTCATCCTTTTTATCAGAAAAAAGGCATAGTCAAAGGACAGTTAATACGTGCCTCAAGAATGTGTAGTACGGGTGAATTTTTTCTAGAAGAGGTGGATCTATTAAAGCAGCTATTTGGAGAAAGAGGGTACCCGGCACTTTTGGTTGATGTTAGCCAAGGAGGTCATTGCGGGTAGGGACGATGTATATTCCCCTTTGTTGGGGAAAGGGACAACACAGAATATTGGTTCAAAATCTTTGGGGAAGTTTGATTCTCACAATAGCTTTGTGTACACTTTTTCGGAGGATTCTTCCCAGGTAGAAAAGTCAATTTTAAGATTTTGGCCTATTCTGAAACAGCATGAAGAGCTCAAGCAAATAATCAGTGAGCGTCCCTCTTTTGTTAGAAGGAAGGACAGGAATCTCAAAGGGTTATTTGAAGGGAAACCTAGAGTAGGTGGTAAGCGAATTTGCCCCAAACCTGGGACCTACAGTTGTGGAGCATGCAAGCAGTGCACCTATGTGGTAAACGATAGTGTATTATTCATCCCATCAAGAAGATTTAAATTTAGGGCTGAATATTACTATAACTGTGGGGTGAAGGGTGTTGGGTATTTGGGTTTTTGTATACAATGCTGTAGTTTCTATGTGGCTAAAACCGAGAGAACCTTTAGAAGAAGGATTTACAAGCATTTATATGAAATTTCTAAAGAGAAGGACACTAATGTTTTCTACAAACATCTTGGCACATGTCCTAATATGCAGTTGAGATTTATGGTTTTAGAGCAAGTTCTGCAGGACAGTAGAGGAGGGGACTGGGAGGCCCAGCTTGAGTATAAGGAGCTGTTGTGGCAACTTAAACTGAATGCCACAAAACCCCCAGGCCTGAATGACAGTGTCAGCATTGCTAGTGTCCTTAAATTAAGAAGGGTTAAATTATAAATTATAAAATTATAATTTATAAAACTACAGTTTTTATGGCTGAGTCCATTTTATACAACAGATAGTTTTATTTATTTATCAACTAATAAATTTCATCACTTTTTGTAGGCATTTTTTGCATAAAGTGTATTGAACACACACACACTGTGATTTTATAGGTTCTATTTATTCATTTACCCACTTTAACATAGATTTAAAAAAAAAGATTTTTAGGATTGATTAATGATGCATTAATGTTTTTTAATGTTTATCAATGTTTCTTAATGTTTTTTAACATTTTATTGTTCTACAGAAGTGTTTTTATCACTGCATGGCTTACAATTTTTTAAGAGCATGGCTCAGTGGTTCTGTTTGCACTAGGTTACCAATTAACAATGTATTTGCCTATTAATTTATTTGCCTATCAACTAAGCTGTTAACACATTTGATCATGTGATATTATTACTTGTAGTATATAAATCTGTGTTTTTGTGAGTGCAAACTCATCTTGAAAAAGCCTGGTACTGATCCAGGCGAAAGCGCTTGATCTCGTATGTTTTTCGTCTTTTATTTTGAATAAATTTGGCAGTGAGCTACAGTTGAACTGGTTCGCTTTTCTCCTTTGCTCTGGATTTTGGTATTCATTAGGATGGAAAAAGAACTGTGTCTGTATGTTGGAAAAATGTACAGATATCACATTTTGTTTAGGACTTCATTTATGAGAATTATGATATATTTTTCATATTTTGGTAAATAACTTTGTCAGGGAACATGTCAACATGGTAAGGAATACTTCGTTTTGAATAAAGTATTATTACAAGATGTAAAAGTAACTGTGTCTGTATGCTGTTCACATGTACAGACATCATAGATTGTTTAAGGCCTAGGTTATGGAAATTATATTTTCATATTTTGGTAAATAACTTTACTAGTGAGCATGTAATTGTGCCAAGTGATGCATCATTTTGAAGACAGTGTTAGTCCTTACAGCATGATGAAAGAGGTGTCTGTATGCTGTGCACATGTACAGATATCACAGTTTGTTTAGGACCTAGGTTATGGAAATTATGATTTTTTTTCATATTTTGGTAAATAACTTTGCTAGGGAACAAGTAATTGTGCTAGGTCATACCCCATTTTGAAGACAGTGTTAGTCTTTACAACATGATAAAAGAACTGTGTCTGTATGCTGTGCACATGTACAGATGTCACAGTTTGTTTAGGACTAAGGTTATTAAAATTATGATTTCTTTTCATATTTTGGTAAATAACTTTGCAAGGGAGCATGTCAGTGTGCTAAGTAATACCTAGTTTTGAAGACAGTATTAATAGTTGCAACATGGTAAAAGAACTGCTTCTGTATGCTGTACACATGCACAGATATCAGTTAGTTTAGGACTTAGGTAATGGAAATTATGATTTATTTCATATTTTGGTAAATAACTTTTCAAGGAAGCATGTCAATGTCCCAAGTAATACTTCATTTTGAGGACA
The DNA here is from genome assembly GCF_019279795.1 of Protopterus annectens. NCBI lineage: Eukaryota > Metazoa > Chordata > Ceratodontiformes > Protopteridae > Protopterus > Protopterus annectens. The sequence goes on along the minus strand of NC_056727.1, from coordinate 96,672,643 downwards.
GTATTACTCCTTACAATATGGTAAAAGAAATGTGTCTGTATGCTGTACACATGTACTGAGATCACAGTTTGTTTTGTCTTGTAGGATTATGAAAATTATATATTTGCAATGTTTCTCATTATTATGCCTATATCTTTGCAAGGGAGTATGGTGGCAACACAAACAATGCATAATTTTGAATCTGACATTGAGCCACACAACTTGTACACTGATATATAGTTTGTCTGTTACAGGTGATGAGATATTATGCTTAGTTTATTTATCAATTATAAGAAATATAATATTAATCACATTTGTGAGAATATTTCCATAACAGAGCATCACACAGTCATGGTTATGGTATCATTTTAAATCTGACATTCATACAAACAAATCAGTTACAAATTGTAATGATCTACATGGTACATTCACCAAGATATTGTGATTTGTTTTACCAAAAAGGTAAAAAAAATATGCACAATATTAGCATTCCTTGACAAATATTTAATAATGACTTAGACACACACTGTCAACATTTACACTGTTGGAAAGGTAAGTGTCTGCTGTACAACTTTAGCATTTACATTTTTAATCTAACTCTTATGGTTAAAGAGTTATGAACATTTGTTTTCTGTATGGGATTACAAATGGATTATCTGAAAATAAGCTCAGGCTGCAGTGTTGTTCCTATGGTGGAAGTAAGCAGGCAGCATTTTCTGAGCTGCTCTGGAGTGAATGAGTTAAAAGGGGTTCTTCATATCATACCGTGTCATAGACCTATCCCTCCATCATGGGATTTTAATTTTGTGCTAGAAAAACTCACACTGCCTCCATTTTAACCAGCCCACTCAGCATCTCCTAAACTATATACTTGGAAAACAGTACTGCTGGTGGCCCTTACATCCACCAGGAGGGTCTCAGAAATCCAAGCCCTTATTGCCACTGCTCCTTACCTTATCTTCCATAGAGACTGAGTCACCCTCAGGACCAATCCTTCCTTCATTCCCAAGGTGGTTAATGAGCTCTTCTTGAATCAGACCATTAATCTACCTGTTTTATTCCCTCAACCTCAAAACTCCTCAGAAAGAACTTTGCATACCTTAGATGTTCATAGACAACTAAGGTATTACCTAGACAAGACTAATTCATTATAAAGTCTGACCAGCCTTTTGTCTGTTTTCACCCTAAGGCCTTGGGGAAGGCAGTGTCAAAACAGACAATTGCATTATGGATTTCTAAGGCAATCTTTCTTTGCTATTCCTTTCATGGAAAATAATTGAATTCTAATGTGAGAGCTCACTGTACTAGAGCAGCTGCATCTTCAACAGTCTTTTTAGAGGTATTGACTACTTGTCCATTCTGGAAGCAGCCACTTGGTGGTCTGTACATACTTTCGTCAAGCATTACAAACTAGATTTGATTTCTAGAGCCAGAGCTGGCTCTGCAAGTTCAATTTGATAGGGTCTCATTGATCCTGCCTCCCAACTTGCCCTCCAGGCTCCTGCATAAAGCTTTGGTACTCTACCTACTGTTATGAATACTGCAACATGAGAACAGAAGGACATGGAATATCTGTGCAAAATATTACCATAACCTTAGATGTCCTCCTCTTCCATGTTGCAGTATTCAGTCCCCCTACCCCCTCTTTCATTTGTTTATCCTCTCTTGTGTGGGATTTCCCTTGCTCTCTTACATCCAACTAGGGCGTAACAACAGCTGCAACATACGTCTAAAATATACTTACCTCCTTGAATGGTGGTATATGTGGGTCTGAAAAGCTTCCTTTTCTTCTAGCATCCCAGCGGTAATACTGTATGCAGCAGTCAAGTTCTAGGTTGGGTACATGCAGATGTTGCATTTATAGCCGATGTCGGTTTATGGCTCTGACATGCAACATCACATATACCCCCTATGCTAACACTTTGGTATACTGCCCGGATGTCCAGTGCTGCAAGCAGCCACCTCCCTACTGTTATGAATACTGCAGCATGGAAGAGAAGGACATCTAAGGTTATGGTAAGTTGTTACACAACTATTCTGTGTTTGCATACTTTATACAGTTCTGCTGTAGGTCCACCATATGGGGTTGGCTAATTATGATGCAGTTCACCTGCCAAGGATGTCATTGACATGATTTAAAGGTACTTTATTGTGAGATGTGGCGCTATGAGCCGCGTCATGCAGCATAGCTTATGCAAAAGTTTATATTAATTGAATATATCCAGTTTTAATTGACAGATGCCTATGTCATCACTGTCACTTGGGTAGTCTGTTCATGTGAACACACTAAGCTGTGCAGTGCACCATGCAAACACGCATGCTGAGCAGTAAAAATCCTAAAAATAATAGGACACATCTCCCTGATGTCATCTACATCCAGTGGGAATATCAACACGTAGGAGCGATATGAAGTGGATATGTGGACACAGTTGTTCCTTTTAGCGATTCAGCAAATGCACCTCATTTGCATACATATTCATGCTGACAGCCTGAAAACTACACAGTTCTTAGTCATGTAAGCTGGGTAACAGCACAAATGCATCGTTGTATGGATCCGATGCAAGGTCCTACAGTACATTTGTGAAAACTACATTATAGATGTTATTTTACATTTTTTTGTATGTTAAGCATGTTTGAGCAATGTGGCGCATAGCGCAAACATGCAAAAATTATTAAAAACATATTCCCTTCCTTTTTCAGGCATTCACGATGTATGGTTAGCACATTTATGTATGTGATATAACATTTTCAGAGGAGTTATGTCCATATTTTGGACTTTTACATCCCCTTCTGTCTGTGTAGACACCTGTACAAGGAAATTTTCTGCTTACACTAAGAACTAAGAGATGTTTACTGAATCTAAACAAGTTTGCGCTCGTGTATGCATCATAGTGCGATGTGTACACAAAAAAAAGCATGTAGGCTTTACTGAATTCCCCCTATTGTTGCATGATATACTGTATGCTAAGTTAAACATAATTGAATAAACTTTTTTTTTTTTTGCTTCACTGAAGGTTTCTGTATAATATTTCATGTATAATGCTGCTTTTTTGGCATTATCATGTCTGATAATTTAACTTACTGCTACTTCACTGATAATTTAATGTCTTCATGATCATACTGGTCATATTTTGCTGTTATGCATTGTATTTATAAATCATTTCTAAATTACGTTTACTTTATGCATATGAAAAGTCAGGATGCTGAAGCAGAAGCTGTTTTTCAAATATTATCTTGAGCCTGACTATTTGGAATAAAATCATACTGATCTGGCTGCAATAAAAAGGGCTAGGTGAGGGATTATATTCTTATCAATGTAAAGATAAAGTATTTACACCTATGCCCAAGTATCCAGAATGGAAAAGAATTCAGAAGTATTTTACAAGACAGATTGATGTCGTTGAGAACTGTAGAGAATTGAATGTCTATCCCAGTATTCCTTGTGTTGCAGTCTGGTTAGAGGGGACCTGATTCTGTTTTAACAGCCACTTTCTTTATCAAATTCATTCAGTGAAGTCAGGGTACTAGAAATAATTGTTGTTCGTGTTTCACTGTTGTAGTCCTAACTGTTGAGATTTCCTGGTGTGAAAGCCCTAGGTTGGCCTGACTACCAGAGAAATTTCTTTCCAGTTCCCAGGCTGGTGGATGCCCTGACTGACGTCAGTAAGTGTGGGTATAAAGGTAGCCAGCCTGCGACATGATACCAGTCTTTTCTTTCTTTGGAACCCGAGGCTGTATTCAAGTGTATCGGTCAGTCTGCAGCAGAGGGAAGTGTTGTCAGACAAGGTAAGTACTCCACTGGGGAATTCTTTCTTTCCTTGCTCATGTCAGATAAATTAAACAGCTGTCTCCATTGTGGAAAGCAGATCCCACATAGAGACAGACTTTCATTCTTTTTGTGTTATTTACCTAGGCCCAGATCACAATGTCATTAGTTGTCAGTTTTGTGCAAGTTTCAATACTCAAAGTCGTAGAGCACAGTTTCTCACTAGATTCCGTAGCCAGCTGTCTTCTTACTTGCCTTCTGTGGCTTCTGTCAGTTGTACAGAATCCGATATGCCTAAGCAAAAGAAAGAAAAGAAACAAAAGCTTAGGTCATCTGATAACGATACATTGCTGCCTGCTTCTCCCTCCAGGCTTGTAATTATTGAATAAGGTGAGTTGCTTTCGCTGCCCTCTCCCTTTTCTGATCCAGTAACACAGGCCTCTGTCAAGACCCTTTTGGAGTCCAACATGCTGTTGGCTCCTTCCACTGCTACACAAGCCTTTGACATTGGCTCGTCAGTCGAGTCCAGGGCCACTCTGCAGGCCTTGGCCTCGTGTGTTCCAATCAGAGATTTTGCGACCAGGCCTCAGCCTACACCAGCTCCGGTGCATTTACTTCATTCTCTGGAGACGAGCATCTGGGAGTTGGATGCCCTTAGGCCTTAGCCACCCCTAAGAAATCCTCTTGCCCTATGCCTTCATTCAGGCCCTCAGGCTCTATTCCTCAGGGGTCACAACAGGATTTAGTCAGGTTAGCAGAGAACCTGCTTTCCATTGTCAGAGCAAGGTGAGATCCAAGGATTATTTCTCCTAGGAAAAGAAACAGATGATCCACAAGTAATTCCACTGGACCCCATCCCTTCTAAGGTAGACTCTGAACTTGAGGACTCTGGATCTGAGGAGGGCCCCTCCTTTATCCTCCTATGAGGACTCAGACTCTAAGGAAATCCTCCCTCACCTCCTGAGGATTTCACGTTTGGTGAGACCCTCCATGCCATGAGGCAGCATTTTTATTGGGAAGTCCAGGACTACCCACAGACAGAAAAAAGGGTTAGGGAATTTCTGGACTTACCTGAACATAAGCCACTGGCTATACCCCCCTATTCTGGAAGTAGTGGAAGAAGTCTGACTCCCTCCCACCTGCCCCTCGTAAGCCACACAGGTTTTACAGGGTCCAAGATTCCCACAAGTATCTTTTCAGAAACCCTACTGCTGACCCGGAGGTTATCACTCCAGAATCAAAAGGAGCCGGAGCCGGAGCCAGTTCCTCTAGGAACCCACTACCTAAGGACAAAGAGAACAGGGCCCTTGATAGGTTTGACAAAAAGGTTTATACATCCACCGCCCTTGCCATGAGGGCCCTAACTTGTCAATTTCATATGATTAAGTACCAACAGACTATAGAAGAACAGCTTAATCAAAATATCTCCACCTTTGAAGACAAAACCCTGCATTTATGTATTTCATTGAATATTAATTGAATATGGTGGTCTCTCTCTGCAGTTTGTTTCCCGGCCTCCCTCTCTAGTGTTGTTGTAGTCTTAAACTTGGTGGCTTTGGAATTGTTCGCCCTTGCTGTAAATTTGTATTAAGACACTTTTGCCGGACCCATCTCATTTGCTCACTGAGCTGAGTACAGTGAGATCATTTGGGAAGGACTACCCCCTTGCTTCTTTGATTTCAGACACTCCTACCAGTCTCATCAGCTGTATCTACTGTGTACAGCGAGAGCATTTGGGAAGGACAACCCCTATGGTCTCTTAGTCTTGTTCTGTTTCTTCTCTCTCCACTTGACAAAAAGTACACATTATTCAGCTGCTCTTACTGTAACTGTGTTCTACCTACTTTATTACCTTATTTTGCTGTTCTTTGTGCTCTTAAGTGTTCAAATGCTCTTATTCTGCATTTATTGCAGCTTGTTAGTAGCCTGACTAAATTTACCTGCTATTCTAAGCATCTTAATTTTTGTTTTAGCACTTATTCTTCAGGCTAATTATTTTACATTTAAGGTTTTTTTGTTCTACACTCTTGTGGACAAACCCTTATGAAAACCCGCCTTCCACAAGTCTGCCTAGTATTCAGAACACTGTGCACAATTCCCACCAGTTTATATGCTAACTTGGTCAACATGGACATACTGAGACAGTGCAACAACTGCTTTATGTTCATGGCAGTCCTCTTCTAGCACATAATTCCTCTACTTGCGAGAAATGCATCTACATCAGTAACCTGGAATCCATGCGCTCTCGCGTCACAGTCGGTACTCCTGACAAAGAGGAGATTGCAAGCACAAACACCACACTATCCACATCACATAGCCAAGCACAGTACACACCCACCTATGCAGGGGTCCTCAATAAAAACTTAACTAAACAGAGACCCCCCCCAAAACACACACAAACATTCCACACACAACAAACACATCACACACCGTAGACAACACACCAGTGCCTCACAAACGCAGCCCATTAGGCATAACAATAAACCAAGCCAGCCATAAGGCATAACAACAAACCAAACATACTAGTCATTGATGGCTCATTAGTGAGACACACTGAAGTCCTCCTCACCAGGCTCAACAAGGAGAAGGACACAGTCAGTTGTCTGTCAGGTGCCAGAATCCACCACATCACGCTCAACAAGGAGAAGGTCACTGTCAGTTGTCTGTCAGGTGCCAGAATCCACCACATCACACACGCACTTAAGTCTCGCCACAACAGGTACAAGTATGACTTTGTCATTGTCCATGTTAGTGTTAATGACTTGAGACGTACCTCACTGGACTATATGAAGAGAGACATGATTGAGCTCTCAGAGTATATGTCCCAGGTGGGTATGACCCTAGCCCTAAGCAACATCCTACCTTCACCACAAATAATACCACAGTACCAACAAAAAAATAATTGGCGTAGTTTCTGGTGTCTTTCCAAGGGGATCCAGTATCTGTCTGCCTGGGATGACATGGTTGATAGGCCTCGATGCTTTGCCTGTACCTGTCACCTCTGGGGTTCAGGATGTGGCCAAGGCTCTTGCCTCCCCCATTTTGCCTTTTTTAGGCTGTGCCACAAAGACTGAACTTGACAGTCAAGAGGAGAAGGTAAACACTTGCACCACACCACACTCATCACATAGTCTCACTAAATCTACACCACCAAAATCCACATATAGAAACACAAAAACATTTGCAGAGGCTCTCAATAATAATCTGCTTAAGCAACAGAGACCTCCAAAGCAGAAATGCAAGCAACCTCCACCCCCCAACACAACCCAAATGACACATAGCCCGCAGACTCAGTGTGCCACTCAACCACAGCCAATAAGGCAAAACAATGTAACCAACACACTAGTCATAGGCAACTCTATAGTCAGGCACACTGATGTCCCACTCACCAGGCTAAACAAGGAGAAGGTTACTGTCAGCTGCCTGTCGGGTGCCAGGATCCGCCACGTAACCCACACACTCCGGTCACTCCACAACAAGTACAAATATGACTCTATCATTGTCCATGTTGGTGTGAACGACCTGAGACGTACCTCCCTGGACTACATGAAAAGAGACATGGAGGAGCTCTCTGATCTTGTAGCCCAGGCAGGTATGACACAAGACCTGAGTAGCATTCTGCCATCACCCAGAATGATGCCGCAGT